>NC_052329.1:14176970-14211970 GCF_016432855.1 Salvelinus namaycush
ATACTTTTTGGAATTTTCGTCGAACGGAACGAGGCTTTGGTTTTCTGAACATAACGCGCAACCCAAATGGTGTTTTTTTGTTATAAAAGTAATATTTATCGAACAAAAATAACATTTATTGTGTAACTGGGAGTCTCGTGAGTGCAAACATCCGAAGATTACCAAAGGTAAGTGTGACCATGCTAATTTGGGGCTAGCTGTTGTAGCATTGATTGATACACTCACAAAAGCTTGGATTGCTTTCGCTGCAAAGCATATTTTCAAAATCTGACACGATAGGTGGATTAACAACACGCTAAGCTGTGTTTTGGTATATTTCACTTGTGATTGCATGATTATAAATATTTTTAGTAATATTTTGCGCCCTGAAATTCAGCGGTTGTTTAGGAAAATGATCCCGCTAAAGGATCCGTAGCGCAGAGAAGTTAACCAACAATGCAGTTTTAAGAAAATAGAGTTAAGAAAATATTTACTACCGTAATTTCCGGACTATAAGCCGCTACTTTTTCCCACGCTTTGAACCTCGCGGCTTATACAATGACGCGGCTAATTTATGGATTTTTTTCACAAGATTCAGGCCGCCAAAAAACTGAGCACCGTCACATAATGTGACGTAAATCGAGCGCGCTAAAACTTCCCATCATTCTGATTACGGTCGTCATTTTGTCACCCTCATCATGGCAAAGACACGGAGAAATGCATATGATGCAGCTTTCAATTTGAAGGCAATCGATCTGGCTGTTGGAAAAGGAAATAGAGCTGCTGCACGGGAGCTTGGCCTTAATGAGTCGATGATAAGACGTTGGAAACAGCAGCGTGAGAAACTGACTCAGTGCAAAAAGACAACAAAAGCTTTCAGAGGGAAGAAAAGCAGATGGCCCGAACTAGAAATAAATTCATTAGGCCTTAATGAATTTCACATGACTGGGCAGAGGCGTTTTTATATTTTTGTTTAGTATGTTTAGCCATAAACGTAATTGTTTAAAACCTGGATGTTTTGTCATTTTATGAATCATGTCTTACCTTGTTTCAAAGTAGCCTAGCCAAAAAATCTGACCATAGAAATGTTGACGGAATTATTTTGTAAACACTTCCTCATATGCCATTGAAACCAGCGTTTATCTCATGTTCTAACAACTTTCTTTCGTTGTCCGTTAGCCAAAAGCACAATACTCATATTAGCAACCCATGCTAGTTGTTACATCAGTAGTCATGTTAGCAACCCATGCTAGTTGTTGCATCAGTAGTCATATTAGCAACCCATGCTAGTTGGTGCGCCAATAGTCATATTAGCAACCCATGCTAGTTGGTGCGCCAATAGTCAAATTAGCAACCCATGCTAGTTGTTGCGTCAGTAGTCATATTAGCAACCCGTGCTAGTTGTTGCGTTAGTAGTCATATTAGCAACCCGTGCTAGTTGTTGCATCAGTAGTCATATTAGGAACCCGTGCTAGTTGTTGCGTCAGTAGTCATATTAGCAACCCGTGCTAGTTGTTGCATCAGTAGTCATATTAGTCGATGATAAGACGTTGGAAACAGCAGCGTGAGGAACTGACTCAGTGCAAAAAGACAACAAAAGCTTTCAGAGGGAAGAAAAGCAGATTGCCCGAACTAGAAAATGAGCTTGAAGACTGGGTCAACACACAGAGAGCAGACGGCCGAGGTGTTTCAACTGTGCAGATCCGACTGAAAGCCAAAACAATCGCCACCGCAATGAAGTTTGAGGATTTTAGAGGTGGACCATCGTGGTGTCTAAGATTTATGAGACGTAAAGGCCTGTCCATCAGGGTACGGACGAGTCTGTGTCAGCAGCTCCCTCCCGACTACGAGGAAAAAGTTTCAAACTTCCGCAAATTCACTGATGCAAAGATAGCGGAGCATTCCATCATGTGATGACCTCATGCGTTTTGGAGATCATTACAGCCTAAATTAAGATAGGCTGCCAGTTCCATTTCCAAGGCCTGAGTGCTGGTCTTGCAAACAAGCACAACAAACAATTGGGGAGGAAAACTATAGACATTTTGTTATTTTTTTGTATTTAAGCCGAAACCTGAAAAGAGACCATTTTTTAACGGCGATGACTGCTATGTAAACCTTCATAGGTGTTTGTACGACATCATAAATATGGATGAGGTTCCTCTAACGTTTGACCTGCCTCTCACTCGGACTGTCAACAGGAAAGGCGAATCATCCGTCACGCTGAAAACAACTGGGCATGAAAAAACGCAAAGTTCATTTGTTTCAATGTACCGGTAGGCACCTGCGGCTTATAGACATGTGCGGCTTATTTATGTACAAAATACATATTATTTAAAAATTCAGTGGGTGCGGCTTATATTCAGGTGCGCTTAATAGTCCGGAAATTACGGTAAATAAACAATAATGGGGCTATATACAAGGGGTACCTGTACCAAGTCAATGTGTGGGGGTACAGGTTAGTCGAGGTAATTGTTACATGTACTATAGGTAGGGGTAAAGTGACTATGCATAGATAATAAACAGCTAGTAGCAACAGTGTAAAAACAAAGGGGCGGGGCGTGTCAATGTAAATAATCTAGGTGGCCATTTAATTAATAGTTCAGCAGTCTTATGGTTTGGAGGTAGAAGTTGTTAAGGAGCCTTTTGGACCTAGACTTGGCACTCCGGTAATGCGGTAGCAGAGAGAACAGTCTATGACTTAGGTGACTGCCGTTTTTGACAATTCTTTGGACCTTCCTCTGACACCGTATGATAGACAAATTACATATTTACCTGGTTTGTTTGATATTAATAGTTAACAATTAATACTTAACAAACAGGAAGACATTTCTGTTCTGTTTAATTCTGTTTCTGTAAAGAGATGGTTTCCACTCTATCTTCCAGAAGTTAGTCTGGGCGTAGGGTCAAGGAAATGGGTTTTGCTAGGTAGCTTGGGCTGACAATGACTTGGTGATAATTACCTAAAGCTGGCATTCCATAGACAATATGTGGTGTGTGTGACCCGAGATAGAGATAGCCTGGAAGAGTTTAGAACAAACAACTTAGCATTTTTAAGTCCTATATAAGGTCTCTGTTTTATCATTATCATTATATATTCTATTCAAGTGAGAGAGACATTGTCATTTCTGAAAACAATCATCTTTATTCAATATCGATTAATTATTGCAATAATGAAACCGTCGACCCAACAGTCATGAGGTTGAAAATGTCAGTGAAGACTCTTGCCGGTTGGTCCGCGCATGCTCTGAGTGCATGTCCTGGTAATCCGTCTGGCCCTGTGGCCTTGTGAATGTTGACCTGTTTAAAGGTCTTGCTCACATCGGCTACGGAGAGCGTGATCACACAGTCATCCGGAACAGCCTGTGCACTCATGCATGCTTCAGTGTTACTTCAGACATTTAGTCCGTCTGGTAGGCTCGTATCACTGGGCAGCTTGTGGCATGGTTTCCCTTTGTAGTCCGTAATAGTTTGAAGTCCTGTATTGATGATTTTCCGTTTTGATGTTCCATCTGAGGGCATAGCGGGTTTCTTATAAGCGTCCGGATTAATGTCCCACTACTTGAAAGCGGCAGCTCTAGCCATTAGCTCAGTGCAGATGTTGCCTGTAATCCATGGCTTCTGGTTGTGATCTGTACGTATGGTCACTGTGGGGAGTGGGGACGACGTCGTTGATGTACTTAATGATGAAGCCGATGACTGAGGTTGTATACTCTTCAATGCCATTGGATGAATCCCAGAACATATTCCAGTCTCTGGCAGCAAAACATTGCTGTAGCATAGCATCCGCGTCAACTGACCACTTCTGTATTGAGGGAGTCACTGGTACTTCCTGCTTTAGTTTTTGCTTGTAAGCAGGAATCAGGAGGATAGAATCATGGTCAGATTTTCCAAATGGTGGTAAACGGTGGTGGTAAATAGATAGTAACATGACTCTACTGTGAGGATCCAAATACTTTACGTTGTGTAGAAAATATACAGATAAAGAGAATGTTTTTGTGATGATAAGACTGTGATTTTAGTTATCTAACTAGACCATTGTAAATGTTGATACCTTGCCTCGTAACTAGCTACACCCCAGGGAACCCAGGGAGCGTGTCATTAAGACAGAAATGTCCCCTTTCTACCTGAGGGTATAAAGCACTTGAATTAAGAATGTTAAGAATTAACATATCAGACTAGGATGACCACGAGCTGCAGCCAAGGTCTACGGATAGTCGTGAACCCAAAAACGCAACACGAGGTTGAAGAAGACAAAGGAACCTCTTAACAATCAATGCTATGGTTGAGTAGCATTTCTAAGTACTGTATCTAAGAAGGTGAATTCAAGCAAGACCATCTGGTTATTCTTTTCAAGTTATCGTTCGTCTACACTGCTTTCATCCCCACACTGGGATCACCTACACAGTTGATTAGCCATCCTCAGAAGACCACTCTGCCAGAACGAGTACAAGGAAACAGACAACTAAGAGAAAGGACATTGTGACATCTTGTGGACAATCAGAGACTTACACCCGAGAACGAAGGAGATGGTCTTCCAAAGAACAAGGCCTACGTCGGATCTCTCTCACTAAGCGGAACTCGGCCCACGAAGGCCTGGGCCCAACAGAGATACCCCACAGAGATACCCAACGGAGACCTTCAACATGTAAATACATGCATTACACTTCTTACCCATAAGAGCGGCATTTCGGGGCAAGGTAATAGGGCTAAACTAAGCGTAGTTTACAAATGTATCCAAGTGTTGTTTCTCTTTCTCTCTCGCTCTCTCTCTCTATTTAAAACTCCATCTTGTGTAACACGTGTCATATTGTGTTGGTTCACTAGGGACCTGTTGTCATCGTATTAAGTTTCTAATCAATAACCTATACCGTGTGTGTATCTTATATTATCATTTAGCTTGTTAGTAAATAAATAAATCTAATCACATTGTGTCGTACGGAATGATCAATGAGAGCCGGGTTTGTGCAGATTTACGGAGTCTACGACATTCAGAATGAGACTGATATGAGGAAATGATTAATTAGTGACTGGTATGATATCTATATATTCTTGAGTTAAAAGGGGAAATGGTAACTCATTAAACAAACTTTTCCCATGGTGCCCCAGATTCCTAAGGAATTAATTGTTACATGATTAATTTAATCGAGTAATAATTAAACGTAGGAGGTAATTATTCGATGAATAGCAGTCATCACATTAATTATAGTCACGTCACAACAATAGCTACGAAAAATATAGATGAAAACTCTCTTGGTAGATAGTGTGGTCTACAGCTAATCATGAGGTACTCATCCCTCAGACGAGCAATACCTCGAGACTTCCTTAATATTAGACATCACACACCAGCTGTTATTGACAAATAGACACTCACCACCACCCCTTGTCTTACCGAATGTAGCTGTTCTGTCCTGCCAATGCACGGAAAATGCCAGCCACCTGTTTATTATCCGTGTCGTCGTTCAGCCACAACTTGGTGAAACATAAGATATTATAGTTTTTAATGTCCCATTGGTAGAGAGTCTTGAACGGAGCTCATCCAGTCTATTCTCCAGTGATTTCACGTTGGCCAATAGAACGAATGGTAGAGGCGGGTTACCCACTCGCTAATGATGAATTCTCACAAGGCACCCTGATCTCCTCCCCTGTATTTCCTTATTTTCTTCATGTGAATGACGGGGATTTGGGCCTTGTCTGGGAGCAGCATTATATCCTTCACATCAGACTCATTAAAGACCAATCACAGTGTGACACTTACCGTCCAGGTGACCTGAATGGTGGTGGGGCTCAAGACGACCGGGTTGTGAAGACGAACTATGACCTCCCCCAGCTCCTTCTGTACATGTCTGTGGTCCACCCCCTGGGCTGGAGGACTGATGTCTGTGGAGAGAGAGAGAGAGAGAGAGAGAGAGAGAGAGAGAGAGAGAGAGAGAGAGAGAGAGAGAGAGAGAGAGAGAGAGAGAGAGAGAGAGAGAGAGAGAGAGAGAGAGAGAGAGAGAGAGAGAGAGAGAGAGAGAGAGAGAGAGAGAGAGAGAGAGAGAGAGAGAGAGAGAGAGAGAGAGAGAGAGAAAATGAGATGGAGGGAGAGAGAGAGAGAGAGAGAGAGAGAGAGAGAGAGAGAGAGAGAGAGAGAGAGAGAGAGAGAGAGAGAGAGAGAGAGAGAGAGAGAGAGAGAGAGAGAGAGAGAGAGAGAGAGAGAGAGAGAGAGAGAGAGAGAGAGAGAGAGAGAAAATGAGATGGAGGGAGAGAGAGAGAGAGAGAGAGAGAGAGAGAGAGAGAGAGAGAGAGAGAGAGAGAGAGAGAGAGAGACTTTTGACTTTTTGTCTTTCTTTACTGAAACATTCTCATTTCATTTCAAACTCGCCACCCTCCCCCCCTAAAATAAAAAAAACAAAATATAGCCTGTACTGCATACATGTACCATACTCACCTTACCATCTACCACATGATACAAATCACCATACACAAAAAACATACCCTCTCCTACAACCGTATATCCAAAACATCTTCCCCAGCTGTACATACAGCCCCCCCAACACACCATATCTCCTCAAACATCTCCACACATTTTATCATTTTATAGAACTCAAACTCAACCCTAAGGCGCGCAGAGACCATCCCATTAAACAGTAGTAAAGGGTCTGTTATCCCCCCACCTTTGACCCTGTTTCTCCTTGTTAGCCAAATAGCTAACTTCGCCTGAGCAAACAGAAAATTCAACAAAACACATTTTTCTTTCTCCTTACTCGAATACCTGTATCCCATTATAAACATCCCAACAGCAAAAACCACCCCCAACCTCTCACACAGACATTCCAACAGAGACATTAATGGCATTAACCTGGTGCACACAGAAAACACATGAATCACAGTTTCTTTCATTTGACAGAAAGGACACCCCTGCCCAATTCCCGGATCAACCCGCGCCAACCAGCTGTTAGTGGCCAGGGCTCCATGAAGAACCCTCCACTGGAGGTCCCCTGACCTCTTTGGTACTGGGGGTTTATAGAGCGCCCTCCATCTAAAACCCACCATACTCTCCACCCCACATACCCCCTGCCACTGATGTGCCTTCACTCCTGTTAGGCTCCGAATGTTCCTAACCTTAACGCAGAGGTTGTAGAGGGCTTTACCTCCCACCCCCTCAAACTCCCCCAGGCTCGGAGTGTTAAAATCTAACAAGTCCTCCAGACCCCCTTGCCAGTCTCCAGTCTCTGCCGTCACCTGCAGTGGCGGAAACATTGGTGGCCCCTCTCCCTTTGGCCTCTCAAACACCCCCCTTACCTGCTCAGACAGTGCCTCCTGGACCTCCTCCAGGAATCTCTCCAGCAGCCTAAGAGACGTTATTCCTGTTTGTTGAGCCAAGACCTCCGGGGTTTTCCACCCCTCCTCTCCCAGCATTCTCAGGTCACCTAGCCTTTGTACACCCCCTGCCATCAGTTGCCTCTGCAGGGTGGCAGACTGAACCGATCTCAAAGGGATGGCTGGGTTGTGGAAAATAGGCTCCTCCCACACCCACTGCCCAGGCTCCACACCCCCTTCTCGTGTGGGTCTTAATAGCTGCCAGGTCCTCAGCACCGCAGAGTAAAACTCTGAGAGACCTGCTGTACTCAGCCTCTCCAGCTTCATGAGGAACAGCTGCCGGTCCAAACCTAAATCACCAGCTCTCCTCAGCAGCGCGCATGCTGGTTCCCTCCAGCCAACATCAGTATGGTACAGCAGTCTCTGCACCGCCTTTAGCCGGAAAGCAGCCATCCTGCTCTCCAGTTCCACCAGGCCCTGTCCTCCTTCGTGGACGGTCATGTACAACACTGCTGCCTTCAGCCAGTGATGTCCCGACCAAAAGAAGTCCACCAGCTTGCGTTGCAGGTCTGCAAGCAGACCGGCGGGGGGGTTGAGGACAGCCAGTTTATGCCACAAGGAAGATGCCACCAGGTTGTTAATTATCAGCACCCTCCCTCTATATGACACTTGAGATAGGAGCCACCTCCACCTGGCCAGTCTTGACACCACTGCCTGTGACAGCCCCTCCCAGTTCTTCCTGACCCACCTCTCCGAGCCCAGGTACACCCCCAACACTTTAAGCCCTTCACAACCCCACTGCAAACCCCCTGGAAGCAGAGGAGGAGCCCTATCCCCCCATGCCCCACATAACAGAGCTTTGCTCTTTCCCCAGTTTACCTTAGCTGATGAAGCTCCCTCGTACACCTTCAGACTGGTCTCTAGTTCCTGCATATCTTGCCCATCCCTGACCATCACAGAAACATCATCTGCATATGCTGAGACTGCTATTCCTGTCACCACATCCATGCCTGTCCAGCACACTCCCTGCAATCTCCTGCGTAGCAGTCCTAAAAAAGGCTCAATGGCTAGTGTGTATAGCTGCCCAGATAGAGGGCATCCTTGTCTAATGCCCCGTCTCACCCAGACTGGCCTACTGAGCCCCCCTCCCACCTTAACCATACATGACGCCCCAGCATACAACAGCTTCACACAGGTCACAAAACTCTTCCCAAACCCAAACACAGACATCACATTAAACAGATACTCATGATCCACTCTATCAAAGGCCTTCTCTTGATCTAAAGAGACCAGTCCAAAGTTCACATTAGAACCTCTCGACAAGTCCAACATGTCCCTAATCAAGAACAAGTTGTCCGTGATTGAGCGTCCCGGTACACAATATGTCTGGTCCTTGTGTATTATAGAGTCCAGATGGGACTTCAGTCTGTTAGAGAGGACCTTGGCAAAAATCTTGTAGTCCGCACAGAGTAATGCCACAGGCCTCCAGTTCTTAAGTTCACACAAGTCCCCTTTTTTGGGCAGGAGAGTCAGTGCCGCCCGACGGCAGCTCATCGGCAACTCTCCTACCCCGATGCACTCACGCAAGACGCAAAAGAAGTCCTGTCCAATTATTCCCCAGAATTTTTTGTAAAACTCCACTGGAAGTCCATCGACCCCCGGTGCACGACCGGGGGACATCTGGGTTACGGCCTCTGCCAGTTCATGTGACAACAGAGGAATGTCCATTTCATCCCTCTGTGCCCCACCTGAGCACACATAGGATCACACATTTCTGCCCTATACAATTCAGTATAAAACTCCACTGTCCGCTCCCGCATCTCCCCCACCACAGAGGTCACCCGCCCATCAGAGAGCCGTAAACAATGCATACCCTTGGCTTCACTGCTCTGTCTTTCCAAACCAAAGAAGAAGGAGCTGGGAGCATCCATCTCCTTGAGCATGGAGAACCTAGCTCTTACAAGTGCTCCCTTTGCTTCAACCTGGAAAAAACTGCCCAGGTCCCTACGTAATTCGGCTAAATTAGCCTGGAGGCCTACATTGCCTTGCCCCACCATCTCTACCTCCATCTCACTAATACACCGCTCTAGTTCCCCCAATACTCTCCTAGCCTCTGAGGATGAGAGAGCTGTGTACTGTTGACAGAAAAGCCGAATTTGCACTTTCCCCACATCCCACCATTGACTCAGAGACTCATACTCCTCTCTTCGCTGCCCCCACCTTTCCCAAAAAGTCTGGAAACCTGAGCAAAAAGTGGCATCTTGTAAGAGCTTTACATTGAACTTCCAATAAGATGCCTGCCGGGGCCCTGGTGAAATAGACAGCCGAGCCATGGTTATGTGGTGATCCGAAAACCCCACTGGGAGAATGGTAGCGCCCAGCAGCCTATTGCTCTGATTCCTGGACATGTAAAAACGATCAAGTCGGGCTGCACTCACCCTAGCCCCAAAGACCTTCACCCATGTATACTGTCTTGTGTTTGGATGTTTAGTTCTCCAAACATCCACTAGGTCGAACTGGTTAATGATGTCCCCTAACACTCCCACTGACACTGAATGAGGCTCTTCCCCATTTCTGTCTTTTGTAAAATCCATTGTACAGTTCCAGTCACCTCCGATCACCAGCGTCTCCTCAGGCGCTACTTGTGAGAGTTCCTGTCTAAGACTCCCAAATAGAACCCCTCTTTCTCTCCCTGTGTTAGGCGCATACACATTTATAAAAACAAAGCCCATGCTGTTAATTTCTGCTTTAACAACAAGCAACCTGCCCTTACACACCTCCTTTGAGGAGCAAATTTTTACAGACATACCCGGTGCAAAAAGGACTGCCACCCCTGCACTAAGATTTGTCCCATGGCTCAACACACTTGCCCCTTTCCACCAGAGCCCCCAATCGACTTCATTCACCACATCACTATGCGTCTCCTGCAGAAACAAGACCTGTACTTTTTTTTGTTTTACATATTCACCCAACACACTCCTCTTTCCCGCATCTCTGGCGCCATTTATATTAAGCGAGCCTACCCGAAGAGTCTCCATAAGAAGTGGGAGAAAAGCCAGCAGAGAAATAGACCAATAGAAAAGCTCAAAAAGCCCCAGTGTCAGAAAGAAATTAAACATTTAAACAGTGTCTGAAGGTAAACCTTTACGCACTGTTGTGACCCACTTCCTCAACCTAAACCGTTTCCTGGGTGAGAGGACACCATGCCCCTCATTTCTCATTGCATGTTTTACTGATCTTACAAACTTTCTAGGATCAGGAAAAAAAGCCTCAAGATTAACTTTTTTCCCCTTAGTCTCATTCAGGAACCTTGTCAGTTCTCTCAACGTGTACTTAGACCCCTCTGGTTGACTGGCTGTCAGCTCCGGGCCAATTGAAGAAGAGTCTGAAAAAAATAACTCCTCATCCTCTTCCTCAGACTCACTTTCCTCCTCTTCTCTATCTCCCACCCTGACCACCTGCTCTTTCTCTCTGGTTAGGGCCTCACCCACAGCAACAGGCAACATTTCCATTGTGCCTTTGCCCACACCCTTTTTCCTTTTCCGCTTGACACCCTCCTCCTCCACCCCTAATCTCTTACACTTCCCCACTATACTCTCCTCATCCACTAGAATAACCTGACTAGACCCAGTATCATCTACACCACCCTCCATAGCATGACTAGGCCCAGCATCATCTACACCACCCTCCATAGCATGACTAGGGCCAGCCTCAGCTACCCCACCATCCATAGCCTGACTAGACTCAGCCTCTTCTATACCACCATCCATATCCTGCCTAGACCCAGCACCCTTTACACCACCCTCCATAGCATAACTAGGCCCAGCCTCAGCTACCCCACCATCTCTAGCCTGACTAGACCCGGCCTCTGCTTCCCCACCATCTCTAGCCTGACTAAACTCAGCTACAGCTACCCCACCATCTCTAGCCTGACTAGGCCCAACCTCATCTACACCACCATCTCTAGCCTGACTAGGCCCAGCCTCTGCTGTCTGCATCTCCTTACCCCCTGCACTTTGACCTCGATTTCCCCCACTGGCGCCTGTACCCTCACCTTGTCTACGGCCTTTGTGTGGGCACGCAAAACTCTTGTGCCCCAAATCCCCACATTCAAAACACCGTAGACTATCTGTGCTGGCAAAACCTGCATAGAGCCCCTCCCCATGTCTCACTTTAAAGTGCACATTTAGCTGTTGCTCATTGTTGTTCAGAAACATAAACACTTGCCTCCGGAACGAAACAACGTGCTTAACGGCATCTGCCTGAAAACCTGCTGATAGTACACGGAAACCGCTAGCAAACTTACCAAAACGACTCAGCTCTTTCCTAATTTGATCATCCGTAATAAACGGAGGCAAATTGGCCACTACAACTCTTGTTGAAGGGGTAGAGAGAGGTGAAATTGACACCAACACATCCCTTACAAATATTCCGCTAGCAATTAGCCTACCAACCAAATTAGCCCTTTTCATGAACACAACCACAGCTTTGTTCATTCTAGAAGCAGAATGTATAAACTCAGCTCCTACCTGTTCACCGACCGCGAGCAGAACCTCCTCCACCTTAACTCCGTTCTCAGGAACACACCTGAATCCATGCTGTATCGACAGCGTCTCCTCCGCGCTAGGCTGAGAAGCCATCGCGCACACCGCACCTTCCAAACCCCAGGAAAATTACTCTGTCCTCTTCCACCCTAACTTTGAAAAAAAACTTTGGATACCGCTAAAACAAATACTGCATTAACCCTCCACCATAGAAAATAACATGTAAAGAAAAGAATCAAGAAAGTTAGTTAGGATAGAGCTTTCCACACCAAACACTCAAACTCCAAAAACACCCAGCATGCACTGCGAGAGAGAGAGAGAGAGAGAGAGAGAGAGAGAGAGAGAGAGAGAGAGAGAGAGAGAGAGAGAGAGAGAGAGAGAGAAAATGAGATGGAGGGAGAGAGAGAGAGAGAGAGAGAGAGAGAGAGAGAGAGAGAGATAAAATGAGATGGAGGGAGAGAGAGAGAGAGAGAGATAAAATGAGATGGAGGGAGAGAGAGAGAGAGAGAGAGAGAGAGAGAGAGAGAGAGATAAAATGAGATGGAGGGAGAGAGAGAGAGAGAGAGAGAGAGATAAAATGAGATGGAGGGAGAGAGAGAGAGAGAGAGAGAGAGAGAGAGAGATAAAATGAGATGGAGGGAGAGAGAGAGAGAGAGAGAGAGAGAGATAAAAAGAGATGGAGGGAGAGAGAGAGAGAGAGAGAGAGAGATAAAATGAGATGGAGGGAGAGAGAGAGAGAGAGAGAGAGAGAAAAAATGAGAGGGAGGGAGAGAGAGAGAGAGAGAGAGAGATAAAATGAGATGGAGGGAGAGAGAGAGAGAGAGAGAGAGAGATAAAATGAGATGGAGGGAGAGAGAGAGAGAGAGACAGAGAGAGAGAGAGAGATGGAGGGAGAGAGAGAGAGAGAGAGAGAGAGAGAGAGAGAGAGAGAGAGAGAGAGAGAGAGAGAGACAGAGAGAGAGATAAAATGAGATGGAGGGAGAGAGAGAGAGAGAGACAGAGAGAGAGATAAAATGAGATGGAGGGAGAGAGAGAGAGAGAGACAGAGAGAGAGACAGAGAGAGAGACAGAGAGAGAGAGAGAGAGAGAGAGAGAGAGAGAGAGAGAGAGAGAGAGAGAGAGAGAGAGAGAGAGAGAGAGAGAGAGAGAATGTGTGGAAGAGAGAGAGAGAGAGAGAATGTGTGGAAGAGAGAGAGAGAGAGAGAATGTGTGGAAGAGAGAGAGAGAGAGAGAGAGAATGTGTGGAAGAGAGAAATAGAGAGAGAGAGAGAGAGAGAGAGAGAGAGAATGTGTGGAAGAGAGAAATAGAGAGAGAGAGAGAGAGAGAGAGAGAGAGAGAGAGAGAGAGAGAGAGAGAATGTGTGGAAGAGAGAAATAGAGAGAGAATGTGTGGAAGAGAGAGAGAGAGAGAGAGAGAGAGAATGTGTGAGAGAGAGAGAGAGAGAGAGAATGTGTGAGAGAGAGAGAGAGAGAGAGAGAGAGAGAATGTGTGGAAGAGAGAAATAGAGAGAGAGAGAGAGAGAGAGAATGTGTGGAAGAGAGAAATAGAGAGAGAGAGAGAGAGAGAGAATGTGTGGAAGAGAGAAATAGAGAGAGAGAGAGAGAATGTGTGGAAGAGAGAAATAGAGAGAGAGAGAGAGAGAGAGAGAGAGAGAGAGAGAGAATGTGTGGAAGAGAGAAATAGAGAGAAAGAAAAAGAGAGAGATAGAAAGAAAGATAGATTACTTTCAGTTCTCCTACTCAGTTTTCAAAGCCACGGTTCCCTCCATTCCTTACAATGAGGCCAAGTCAATCATAAGAGGTTTTGTTGAGAGAACGGATGAATAGACCAATCAGACTCCACAAAGGAGTCGACAGTCTATGATCAAGACTTCATTTGAAAAGAAACAACTTCATCTGCATTAGAATGACCTCATTTCAGTTTTAATAAAGAACTCGTTTGGGTTTGAGAAAAGAAAGAGATAACTTAAGATCCCTTCTCCTCTCTGCTCTTACTGAGGCCCAGCCAGAGAACAACTACCACATCAACGAGTGAACTCTGAACACATGAATGAATGACACTATGAGACTATTTCCCAACACAGGTCGCATTTCATTCACACTTGCATGTGTTTTCAGTTAAAAGCCAATCAAAACCCCCAGTGAAATGCAGATTCAGTGTGGTCAAAGAAAATACACAATCATGGCAACTGACATATTTTGGTCCTATTTACTGAGGGGAAATAGATGGGCAGAATACAGAACATTATTCACAAGAGGAAACAGTATTTCAAAACAGCCAATAAAGTCATGAATCACAGAGTCGTAATAGAGGACGACAGGCCAAACGCAGTTAAGCAGACATCAATTCATCTTCAGTGACTGCCATTGCCAATAACCATCTCTGTGCATCAAAACGAAGCCAACAGCAAATAAAGAGAGATGTACTGCTATTCAAATGGACTCCCTCTCTCCATGCACAACCTAATAGTGGCCTGCGATTGGACAATGTTAACCGAAAGGTTGCAGGGGTATTGCGGTGGACTGGACTTATCAAATAAATGTAATAAGAAGACTGAGGTCTATACGGCACCTTAATCTAATCTTCTTTGAGTTTGGAGGCAGTCATTTTCTCCAGTTATGATCATTAACATGGCAGGGATAGCGCTAACTCACTTAGGCCTTCCAAAAGTAGACATGCTTATTTTACATAATTGCCTGACTGTAGCCTTAATGAGCAGAGCTGAGATGGATAGTTTGACCTCTGGAAGTTGTTGCGGTGGCTATCTCGGTAGAACTGTTACTGTTCAGCCCACACAGTACCGTGCTGAGAGGCCCTGATAACTATCTAACTGGAACACGATGACCTTTTCCCTATCGAAAGCTGCAGCAGTCAATGTGAAGGGGAGGCTAAATTAGAAATGTTATGATAGGGAAAATTATTACCAGAATCTTTAAAGTTCTATCTGAGTATAAGGCCCATACCTTGTGTCCTGACGGGCTCTGACATGGGGCTGGGATCACTGAGGCCCTGGGTGTTGACCGCCCGCACCATGAACAGGTAGATGGTGTTGGGGCGCAGGCCTTTGACCGTGTACTGCGTGGTCTTCACATGGTCCGCAACCGTCTGCCAACTGTTGCTCACCGACTGGCTGCAATGGGACAATGAAAAGGATATCACAAATGTGCTACCACAATAATTAAGAAGCAATACAAAAGGGAAAAAAGGAAATCACTCCGGTTCTTCATAACTAACCTGAAGGCTTCGATGACAAAAGAGGAGATGGGCGTGGCCCCAGTCAGGCCGGGATGCCAGGACAACGAGACGCTGTTCTTGGTGACGTCAGTGACGTCGGGTTTGGAGGGAGGGCCAAGGAGCTCGTTGTCATCACGGTTCTTAATGACCATCACCCCAGCTTGGTCTGGAGGAGAAAGAGACCAGTAACTATTTGTCACACCCTGATCTGTTTCAACTGTCTGTGTGCTTTTCTCCACCCCCTTCCAGGTGTCGCCCATCTTCCCCATTATCCCCAGTGTATTTATACATGTGTTCTCTGTTTGTCTGTTGCCAGTTTGTTGTGTTCGTCAAGCCTACCAGCGTTTTTCCCCTTGCTCCTGTCTGTTTCTAGTTCCTGTTTTGTAGTTTTCCCAGTTTTGACCATTCTAACTGCCCTGAACCTGAGACTGCCTGCCGTTTCTGTACCTTGTCACACCACCCTGGATTATTGACCTATGCTTGCCCTGACCCTGAGACTGCCTGCCGCTCTGTACCTTGTCACACCACCCTGGATTATTGACCTCTGCTTGCCCTGACCCTGAGACTGCCTGCCGCTCTGTACCTTTTGGACTCTGATCTGGAGCACTGACCTCTGTCTTCCCTTGAGCTGTCGTTTGCCTGCCCCTTGTTCTAGTAATAAACTTGTGTTACTTCGACATTGTCTGAATCTGGTTCTTCCCTGAAACGTGATACTATTGTTAAATGGGAGGATGAAGAGGAATGGATAAATAACTATTCCCAGAATGGAATACTGTATGTATGGTATAATGAGCATGTATTTGTGTTTACTACAAAACTAGGTGAAGACATGTTCACTGTGCCATACCTTTGACCTCCAGGAAGGCGCTCCATGATGTCTCGCCACTGGAGCTGGCAGCCACACAGGTGTAGATCCCAGAGTCAGAAAGCTAGTGTAGAACGGATAAACATAGAACATGTGATGGGACCATCCCTGAGGTCACAACAGTGTGTCATGTGATGGGTCCATCTCTGAGGTCACAACAGTGTGTCATGTGAGGGGTCCTTCCCTGAGGTCACAACAGTGTGTCATGTGATGGGTCCATCTCTGAGGTCACAACAGTGTGTCATGTGATGGGACCATCCCTGAGGTCACAACAGTGTGTCATATGATGGGTCCATCTCTGAGTTCACAACAGTGTGTCATGTGATGGGTCCATCTCTGAGGTCACAACAGTGTGTCATGTGAGGGGTCCTTCCCTGAGGTCACAACAGTGTGTCATGTGAAGGGTCACAACAGTGGTTCTTAACTCTTCTTGATCTGCACTGTTGGTTAAGGGCTTGTAAGTAAGCATTTCACGGTAAGGTCTACACTTGTTGTATTCGGGGCATGTGACAAATAAAGTTTGATTTGATTTGTGTGTCATTGTCAGTGCCTCAAAGTGCTGACGCAAATTTCCTAATGAATTCCATTTTCTCCTCACCCCCCTCCACCACTTTACCCCCCTTCCGCTATCCCCCCTGTCCCCGCTGTCCCCCCACCACCCCACCAACCGCAAGAAAGGCTGGCTAATTCATTTAGGGTGGGCCACTGAAGCCCCCTGGACCGATGACAGCTGGCTTGTCTCTCCATCCCGCTCTCTCTAGAATGTTAGTTGTTTGTTGGTTTTTGTCTCTGCGCCTTCCCTCCATTTATTAAATAAAATGTCAGTGGTCGGCAACTTTGTCAAGCTTAATGGATATTCCACAGAGGCCTCGGAGTGGGGAAAGGAGGATGTGAGGACTTTTAATTCAATCTACCCTAAATGTTGTACGTTTGTGTGTGTGTGTGTATGTGTGTTGTTTAACTGTTCACCCCTGCAGCTGGAACCTGTCCAGCCCTCTACAGCAGAGTCTTGTAAGAGCCGCCGTGTCACTAAGTGATAGTATCAAACAATTTATTAAAATCAATACTGCCCATTAATCTCTTTAAAGCAATATGATTCCTCACATCACGCTCATGCATGCCTAAGCATGTGACACACCCAGAGGGGAGAGAGAGGAGACAGAGTCCCAGACAGAGATCCATTAAGGGGAATGGATGGAAACAGGGAGGTAGAGAACGAAGGCTGCAGACAAGGATTTACACAATAGTACGCAGTATATTTACAGCCCTCATCATATGAACCCCATTACTAGTGTGTGTGTAGTTCTAGCACTGTCGGAACTAGAAGCACAAGCATTTCGCTACTCGCTTTAACATCTGCTAACCATGTGTGTGACCAATAAAATTCTATTTGATTTGATTTGATTCTCTTTATGAGTGGACCAGGCTGTGGCTCCAGTGGTTCTCACCCTGAGGCTCCTCATCTGGAGGCTGCCCAGCTCCTGCAGGGACATGCGGGGATCCTTCCCCAGCAGACTGACCCCGTCCTTCAGCCAGCTGATGGAGGGGATGGGGTCTCCTGACGCCTGACACTTTAGCAGGGCCACGCTGTCCACTCGCAGCGTCTGATTGGACGGACCCTGACGGATTATGGGCGGCGGCCTGTCTGTCAGCACTGGGATAAGGTGAGAGACAGAGAGTTAGAGAGACAGAGAGCCCGTTTGATACAGCAGGAAAACAATTCTGCAGCAGCAGATAATGTGAATTATTATGTGGATTATAACATTTTTGTAAGCGTTTTTCATAAAAATCTGACATTTCAAAGTGGAAATAACAAACTTCTGAAGTATGTTTGAAACTCAAATACACTACAAGTAAAACATTTCCTGCACAGGAAAATGATCCTGCAACAGGGGGATCAATTTAAGATCCTACATCTGTAAGCTTTTGAATGGATTTATGATAAAGTGAAAGGATGTGGTAACGGTATCATAAAGCTGTCCTATTTTCTCAGCAGGTCTTGTAATTCCACCACAGGACAATGACGACGCCCTGACTATGCTTCCAGGAAGCGGAGAAAGAATTGCTGAGTATTGTTTTCCAGACTGTC
This sequence comes from Salvelinus namaycush, assembly GCF_016432855.1. Classification (NCBI taxonomy): domain Eukaryota; kingdom Metazoa; phylum Chordata; class Actinopteri; order Salmoniformes; family Salmonidae; genus Salvelinus; species Salvelinus namaycush. The sequence continues at coordinate 14,194,982 of NC_052329.1, forward strand.
TATTGATGTGGCTGGGAGCTGGAACTGATTTTTCAGTTACAGGCTGAATAGCCTTACATTTACACCTCACCCAGGAGTCTGTGGTGGCGTACAGTGGCAAAGGCACTGCCTGTTGACTCAGGGTGGTTCAGATAAATACTCCATCATGTTCAGTGGGGCACACTATCAGAGGCCCCCACTGGCACCCAGAACTGAAACAAACATTTCACTCCCCAGAGAGTAGCACCCCACGGAAATTATCCAAATCAGTCAGAATTGCAATAAAGTAACAAAACCACTGTGAAGAAAATAAAATCATTTGTTTTGTTTTGTTTATATCAATGCTAATGTTCAATGCTGTTTGGATGAACATATGCTTTTGTAATGTGTGGGAGAATGTCTGTGGGTTGTACTGTGAAATAGTGTACATGTCAAAGGTGCTGTATATGTGAGTTACAGTTACCGTGCCCTGGCAGTTTCTGTGTCAGCTGTGGTGAATACTGTTGAGTCCCCTGGCATCACACAGCACACATTAACTAACAGGTAGGATTAATGATGTCAGACCTACAGGGGCTAATTAGACAGTCAACTTCGCTAACCTTTCAACACATCACACCCTCTCTCTCTCTCTTCCTCTTTCTCTTTACTATCTCCTTCTTTCACTTTCTCTCCTGCAGGGAAGTCAGAAGGAGGGACGGAAGAAACATACTTGCCTTGGTATGGCAGAACCATGGCACGATTATCTTTAGCTGAGAGAACCATGGCACGATTATCTTTAGCTGAGAGAACCATGGCACGATTATCTTTAGCTGAGAGAACCATGGCACAATTATCTTCAGCTGAGAGAACCATGGCACAATTGTCTTCAGCTGAGAGAACCATGGCACGATTATCTTCAGCTGAGAGAACCATGGCACGATTATCTTCAGCTGAGAGAACCATGGCACGATTATCTTCAGCTGAGAGGACCATGGCACGATTATCTTCAGCTGAGAGAACCATGGCACGATTATCTTTAGCTGAGAGAACCATGGCATGATTATCTTTAGCTGAGAGAACCATGGCATGATTATCTTCAGCTGAGAGAACCATGGCACGATTATCTTTAGCTGAGAGAACCATGGCACGATTATCTTCAGCTGAGAGAACCATGGCATGATTATCTTCAGCTGAGAGAACCATGGCATGATTATCTTCAGCTGAGAGAACCATGGCATGATTATCTTCAGCTGAGAGAACCATGGCATGATTATCTTCAGCTGAGAGAACCATGGCATGATTATCTTCAGCTGAGAACCATGGCATGATTATCTTCAGCTGAGAGAACCATGGCATGATTATCTTTAGCTGAGAGAACCATGGCATGATTATCTTTAGCTGAGAGAACCATGGCATGATTATCTTCAGCTGAGAGAACCATGGCACGATTATCTTTAGCTGAGAGAACCATGGCACGATTATCTTCAGCTGAGAGGACCATGGCACGATTATCTTCAGCTGAGAGAACCATGGCATGATTATCTTTAGCTGAGAGAACCATGGCATGATTATCTTCAGCTGAGAGAACCATGGCACGATTATCTTTAGCTGAGAGAACCATGGCATGATTATCTTCAGCTGAGAGAACCATGGCACGATTATCTTTAGCTGAGAGAACCATGGCACGATTATCTTCAGCTGAGAGAACCATGGCACGATTATCTTTAGCTGAGAGAACCATGGCATGATTATCTTCAGCTGAGAGAACCATGGCATGATTATCTTTAGCTGAGAGAAAAATGGAGAGAATGTGAATCTACACCATATGGGCCCTGCTGAATTCATAATGTATTTATATTTCAGTGATAATATTCCAACCTCTTCCACCACGCTGGAATGCTTTTATCCGAAAAGCTGGTGGTTAAATACATCAACCAGGATTACCATGAGTCTAACCCGCACCCAGAGAGCATTAAAAACAGGCCTATCTGTACATATAAGGCCTCACTGTCAGGTCTACTTTCCCCATTACCTCACTGAGGGAGTTATCTGCTTGTCACTGTTATCACTTGGCATGATTCTAATGGCCAATATTGGCTCAGATGGAGCCATATGTGTTCCAATTCTTAGACACTGAAACACACCTGGAAGGGTTCTGTTATGTGTCTTAATGATTCCGTCTGCTTTGAGTAATGACTCCACAGCATTACATGTTAAGATATTATGATGGAAAGTATGATAAAACCCTGGGTGAGTTTGGCTATTCTGGTCCAGCAAGGAGGGGATGATGAGGATGGTGGATGGGTGGCGTGATGAAGTGATGGAGGCTGGGGAGGAGAGCAGGAGAGGAAGGGGGGGGGGGGTGGCCTTGACTGTTTGCATCAGGAATTTCTCATTACCGATCTCCTTGAACCCAGCTACTCTGCTGGCCTCCCAGGACACTGAATCACCTGCTCCCAGCAGCAGGAGTGACCATGACCTCGCCCTAGACAGCCAGCTAGCCTTCCTTCTCCACTCCTCCTGTCCTCCCCCAGCTCTGCCTAACACCCAACTCCCTCACACGTTCCTCCTCTTACACAGTCCAGCCATACACTCCCTTACCTCCCTATACCTACACAGAGGCGTAGATAGACAGACACGTTCACTACTATTACAGTAACACACACCCTTAGAATACAGGATGTGTGTGTGTTCCAACAGACAGTACATACACAGTAAATCTAGTTAGATATTACTGCACTGTTGGAGCTAGAAACACGAGCATTTCGCTACACCCACAATCAAATAAAATCAAATGTTATTTGTCACATGCGCTGAATACAACACCTTCTTACAGTGAAATGCTTAATTACAAGCCCTTAACCAACAGTGCAGTTTCAAGAAAAATAAAAGTAACAAATAATTAAAGAGCAGCAGTAGCAATAGCGAGGCGATATGCAGGGGGTACCAATACATCTACTAAACATGTGTACAGTATGTGACAAATAACATTTGATTTCAACACTAGAACATGAGACGAGTAATGTGTCTTAAGGTTATGACCTCTAAAACCAATTTTAGGGACATAGAAAAGCATACTAAGAAACATGGAGTGAGATCACAACAATTCAAAATCCCCTTCTCTTACAAAATGGTGTCTGACATGCTTTTCTTCTTTCTCCAGGCTGATCCTTCACAAGGCGTCTGAACTGCCATCTATCTATCTTCCCATCTCCACAGCAGAACAGATTAGAGGCAGTGGGACTGAGCAGGCTCTCATAAGTCATCCTGGAGACTAACTGCTGTCACTCACTCAATCAATCACTCAGTCCTTGACTCACTGCCTCCCTCAGTCAGATGCTGCTGATCATTATACTGAGACTCAAGGGCAATGCTCTCCTCCCTCTCCAGCTAAACTTGAACAAGTTTTTCATTCAATTCTGTCGTAAAAATACAAATATATATATTACAAAAATGAAATATTGCAAAAGCAAGGTCATGGGCAAGTATAATTTGTAGATATTTCTCCGACAAAATTCCTGTACATGGTAAAATGAGGTTTCTTTTACGCTACATTTCCCACAGTACTTTTGGGGATGGGGACGCTCAAGGGCAAAATACACATTAGAGAGTCAACCGGGAAAGGCATGTGCTCTGTTAATTCACTCTGTTAATTCACTCCAAATGAAAGACTCTTTCCTCACTGTTAATACATGCGTGTGTATTATCTAGTTGGAGTACAGGGAAGGCTGTGTGTGTCTGGCTGTGTGCGTCTGGCTGTGTGCGTCTGTGTTAATTATGTGTCTGCACAGGTATGTGTGTGTCTGCATTGATGTCTGCGTGTGCTGATAGCATAGCAGAGTGTGTATGCATACTGCATTAATGGGTGGTGTTGTTGAGTTTTGGCATGGGGGTGGGTATGCGGCAGGCCTCACCATCTGTGACCTCCAGTTGGGCCTTGGCGAGGATGCTGCCAGCCACGGTCAGGGCCTGGCAGATGTAGTAGCCTGCGTCTGCCCGCTGCACGGCCGAGATGGTCAGGTCTCCACTGGAGGACACAGAGAAGCGACTGTTGGGCTGCTGGGGCTGGTTGGGAAACAGTAGGTTCTGCAGGAAGAGAGGAAGCAGGCCAATTAGTAGAGGGACATGGACCCATTACAGCCAGGAACACATCCAACTGACAAACACTCACATAGCTTCATCACTCTGATCTGGACACACACACACACACACACACACACACACACACACACACACACACACACACACACACACACACACACACACACACACACACACACACACACACACACACACACACACACACACACACACACATACACACACAGTTAAAATATCCATTCCATCCATCACCAGGTTAATGAATTACAAACAACTGTCACATCTGATGGCATGGTTACACATAATAGCCGGCATGTATTCCCCAAGTCAGCCATGCCAGAGGCTCCAGAGAGCTGGGAGGGAACACGGTCTGAGAGCTGGGAAGGAACACGGTCTGAGAGCTGGGAGGGAACACGGTCTGAGAGCTGGGAGGGAACACGGTCTGAGAGCTGGGAGGGAACACGGCCTGAGAGCTGGGAGGGAACACGGCCTGAGAGCTGGGAGGGAACACGGTCTGAGAGCTGGGAGGGAACACGGTCTGAGAGCTGGGAGGGAACACGGCCTGAGAGCTGGGAGGGGACACGGTCTGAGAGCTGGGAGGGAACACGGTCTGAGAGCTGGGAGGGAACACGGGAGAGAACACGGTCTGAGAGCTGGGAGGGAACGCGGTCTGAGAGCTGGGAGGGAACACGGGAGAGAACACGGCCTGAGAGCTGGGAGGGAACGCGGTCTGAGAGCTGGGAGGGAACGCGTTCTGAGAGCTGGGAGGGAACGCGTTCTGAGAGCTGGGAGGGAACGCGGTCTGAGAGCTGGGAGGGAACGCGGCCTGAGAGCTGGGAGGGAACGCGGCCTGAGAGCTGGGAGGGAACGCGGTCTGAGAGCTGGGAGGGAACGCGGTCTGAGAGCTGGGAGGGAACACGGTCTGAGAGCTGGGAGGGAACACGGTCTGAGAGCTGGGAGGGGACACGGTCTGAGAGCTGGGAGGGAACGCGGTCTGAGAGCTGGGAGGGAACACGGTCTGAGAGCTGGGAGGGAACACAGTCTGAGAGCTGGGAGGGAACACAGTCTGAGAGCTGGGAGGGAACACGGCCTGAGAGCTGGGAGGGGACACGGTCTGAGAGCTGGGAGGGGACACGGTCTGAGAGCTGGGAGGGGACACGGTCTGAGAGCTGGGAGGGGACACGGTCTGAGAGCTGGGAGGGGACACGGTCTGAGAGCTGGGAGGGAACGCGGTCTGAGAGCTGGGAGGGAACGCGGTCTGAGAGCTGGGAGGGAACACGGTCTGAGAGCTGGGAGGGAACACGGTCTGAGAGCTGGGAGGGAACACGGCCTGAGAGCTGGGAGGGGACACGGTCTGAGAGCTGGGAGGGAACACGGTCTGAGAGCTGGGAGGGAACACGGCCTGAGAGCTGGGAGGGAACACGGCCTGAGAGCTGGGAGGGAACACGGCCTGAGAGCTGGGAGGGAACACGGCCTGAGAGCTGGGAGGGAACACGGTCTGAGAGCTGGGAGGGAACGCGGTCTGAGACCTGGGAGGGAACGCGGTCTGAGACCTGGGAGGGAACGCGGTCTGAGAGCTGGGAGGGAACACGGTCTGAGAGCTGGGAGGGAACACGGTCTGAGAGCTGGGAGGGAACACGGTCTAAGAGCTGGGAGGGAACGCGGTCTGAGAGCTGGGAGGGAACGCGGTCTGAGAGCTGGGAGGGAACACAGTCTGAAAGCTGGGAGGGAACGCGGTCTGAGACCTGGGAGGGAACGCGGTCTGAGAGCTGGGAGGGAACACGGTCTGAGAGCTGGGAGGGAACGCGGTCTGAGAGCTGGGAGGGAACACGGTCTGAGAGCTGGGAGGGAACACGGTCTAAGAGCTGGGAGGGAACACGGTCTGAGAGCTGGGAGGGAACGCGGCCTGAGAGCTGGGAGGGAACGCGGTCTGAGAGCTGGGAGGGAACGCGGTCTGAGAGCTGGGAGGGAACGCGGTCTGAGAGCTGGGAGGGGACACGGTCTGAGAGCTGGGAGGGAACACGGCCTGAGAGCTGGGAGGGGACACGGTCTGAGAGCTGGGAGGGAACACGGTCTGAGAGCTGGGAGGGAACACGGCCTGAGAGCTGGGAGGGAACGCGGTCTGAGAGCTGGGAGGGAACGCGGTCTGAGAGCTGGGAGGGAACACAGTCTGAAAGCTGGGAGGGAATGCGGTCTGAGACCTGGGAGGGAACACGGTCTGAGAGCTGGGAGGGAACACGGTCTGAGAGCTGGGAGGGAACACGGTCTAAGAGCTGGGAGGGAACACGGTCTGAGAGCTGGGAGGGAACACGTTCTGAGAGCTGGGAGGGAACACGGTCTGAGTTTCTCTGTCTACTCCTGGTCAAGGCTTTGATAGCTTGTTTCATTCTGCTTTGATACCTTGCTTCATTCTGCTTTGATACCTTGCTTCATTCTGCTTTGATAGCTTGTAACATTCTGTTGTCTGGACCTCTGGCAGTCTCTATGTGCCACAGGGTTCAATTCTCGGGCCGACTCGCTTCTCTTTAGACATCAATGATGTCGCTCTTGCTGCTGCTGATTCTCTGATTCACCTCTACGCAGACGACACCATTCTGTACACTTCTGGCTGTATACTTCTTTGGACACTGTGTTAACTAACTTCCAGAGGAGCTTCAATGCCATACAACTCTCCTTCCATTGCCTCCAACTGCTCTTCAATGCAAGTAAAACTAATGCATGCTCTTCAACCGATCGCTAACCGCACTTGCCCGCCCATCCAGCATCACTACTCTGGACGGTTCTGACTTAGAATATGTGGATAACTACAAATACCTAGGTGTCTGGTTAGACTGTAAACTCTCCTTCCAGACTCACAATAAGCATCTCCAATCCAAAATAAAATCTAGAATCGGCTTCCTATTTCACAACAAAGCATCCTTCACTCATGTTGCCAAACATACCCTCGTAAAACTGACCATCCTACCAATCCTCGACTTTGGAGATGTCATTTACAAAATAGCTTCCAACACTCTACTCAGCAAACTGGATGCAGTCTATCACAGTGCCATCCGTTTTGTCACCAAAGCCCCATATACTACCCACCATTGCGACCTGTATGCTCTCGTGGCTGGCCCTCGCTTCATACTCGTCGCCAAACCCACTGGCTCCAGGTCATCTACAAGTCTCTGCTAGGTAAAGCCTCGCCTTATCTCAGCTCACTGGTCACCATAGAAGCACCCACCCATATCACGCGCTCCAGCAGGTATATCTCACTAGTCATCCCCTAAGCCAATTCCTCGTTTGGCCGCCTTTCCTTCCAGTTCTCTGCAGCCAATGATTGGAACGAATTGCAAAAATCACTGAATTCTCCCTCACTAGCTTTAAGCACCAGCTGTCAGAGCAGCTCACAGATCACTGCACCTGTACATAGCCCATCTGTAATATAGCCCATCCAACTACCTCATCCCCATACTGTATTTCTTATTTATCTTACTCCTTTGCACCCCAGTATCTCTACTTGCACATTCATATTCTGCACATCAATCACTCCGGTGTTTAATTGGTATATTGTAATTACTTCGCCACCATGGCCTATTTATTGCCTTTACCTCCCTTATCTTACCTCATTTGCAAATACTGTATATAGATTTCTTTCTACTGTATTATTGACTGTATGTTTGTTTATTCCATGTGTAACTCTGTGTTGTTGTATGTGTCAAACTGCTTTGCTTTATTCTTGGCCAGATCGCAGTTGTAACTGAGAACTTGTTCTCAACTGGCCTACCTGGTTAAAAAAAAGGTGAAATAAAAAGAATTCTGCTTTGCTCCTCATAATTGGTCTGGAGCTGCTATGTTTACACATAGTCTCTCCCTGTTCCCCCTCAGTCACTCTCCTTAATGACTTACTGTTTTAATTTGTATTTTAATAAATACCCTCACATCTTATTTAAAGTGGGATGAGAGAGAGCGAGAGCGAGAGAGACGGAGACAGAGAGCAAGAGAAAGCGAGAGAGAGAGAGAGACAGACAGACAGACAGACAGACAGACAGACAGACAGACAGACAGACAGACAGACAGACAGACAGACAGACAGACAGACAGAGACAGAGACAGAGACAGACAGACAGAGACAGACAGAGACAGAGACAGAGACAGACAGAGACAGACAGAGACAGACAGACAGAGACAGACAGACAGAGACAGACAGAGACAGACAGAGACAGAGACAGAGACAGACCTAAGAGCATATTTCTTTCCCAAAATTATAACTCAATACAAAGAATTTGAAACTATAAAAGATGAAGAAAAAATCAAATATTTATTGGGTGAAAAGCCAAAATGTGCAGTTTTGGCAGCCAAATATGTGTCCTCCTGCCACAACCTGAGGGACAGCCAGTGAAAAATGCAAAGTAATGTTGATAATATTTCCCATTTAGCTTAGTTTTGTTTTGTCTTTCATACCAGGTCATGTGTCTTCTCAGTCATGTTGAGACTGGTCTACTACCATTGATTTAATGTATTGTTGTTCTGATTAATATTGTTGTTGTAGTTGTTGTTAATGGTGATCCCATGTCCACTACTACTGTTATTATTGCTGTTGGTCCCACCATTTATTTATATATAAATATATATATATTTTGTATATATATACATATATATTTGATTTTTATTTTTCGATATGTATACTTTGACAATGTAAGTAATAACGAACTTGCCATGTCAATAAAGTCAATTGAATTGAATTGAATTGAATTGAGAGAGAGAGAGAGACAGAGATAGAGACAGAGAGACAGAGAGAGAGACAGAGTGAGAGACAGAGAGACAGAGAGAGAGATAAAGAGACAGATAGAGAGACAAAAAGACAGAGAGAGAGACAGAGAGACAGAGAGAGAGCGAGAGACAGAGAGAGAGATAGATAGACAGAGAGACAGAGACAGAGAGAGAGAGAGAGACAGAGACAGAGAGAGTTAGAGAGGGCGATGGGGATAGAAAATGTATGAAGCATCAATAAACCAAGAGACAGAGAGAGGGAACATAGTGGTGTGACTCGGCTATTGTGAAATCAATGTAAAAGACCTGGGGCACAGTGCCAGTACATGGGAGTCTATTTACTGAGAGGATACTGGTGTAAATGAATGTTGATCTTTGTATGTACATGCTCGTATGCCCTGTTGCAGTGAGTCAGATAGGATTCATCACTTACTTGGATGTGAGAATGGGCTGAGAATAGGTTTCAGCAAGTGTGCCTGTGTGTTCGGTATCGGTGTGAGTGTGTTGCATGCAAATGTGTATTCCACCCCTTTCCAATCTCTGAGTGGCACTTTGCTGTAATTGTCTGGCCTCAGGCTCAGTGTGTGTGTGTGTGTGTGTGTGTGTGTGTGTGTGTGTGTGTGTGTGTGTGTGTGTGTGTGTGTGTGTGTGTGTGTGTGTGTGTGTGTGCGTGTGTGCGTGTGTGTGTGACTCCCAGCCAGAGCTGCATCATATCCCTGGTTCATCTACAGGTCCTGGCAGGCTCCTAATTACTGCTGTTGTTGTTGTGTGGACTGTGAGGACCTCCAGCTATGTGAAGGGCTATCTGCTCTGTGTGAGGGTAGGATCTCTGTTATCAGCACGGTGTCATGGGAACTGATTACCTCCTCGCTGGCCACACAAACGTGTATCTGGTGTGTTGTGTGTGTGCCAGAGAAACTGATGGGAGATAGCGCGTGCGTATGTGTGTGTGCGCGTGTTTGAGCGAGCGTGCGCACGCGCGTGTGTGTGTAGAACCTGGGTGCTGAGCGTCACACAGACTGACATCATAGACACAGCAGAGTCCTCCCCACAATGCCAACGGCATGGTTACTATCCATTCTAAGTGGTGTGTGTGCTGATAACACTAGACAGTACAGTAACACAGTAATAACTGCTAGTCATAAATAGTGCATGGTGGACACACACTGGATGACAAAACACTGAATATTCTTGTAAATACAGAGGTATGAAGACTGGACCAAGATGTTTTACAATTCTTTACACTACAGGACCAGTAGATGAAGACTGGACCAAGATGTTTTACAGTTCTTTACAGTACAGGACCAGTAGATAAAGACTGGACCAAGATGTTTTACAGTTCTTTACACTACAGGACCAGTAGATAAAGACTGGACCAAGATGTTTTACAGTTATTTACAGTACAGGACCAGTAGATGAAGACTGGACCAAGATGTTTTACAGTTCTTTACACTACAGGACCAGTAGGTGAAGACTGGACCAAGATGTTTTACAGTTCTTTACAGTACAGGACCAGTAGATGAAGACTGGACCAAGATGTTTTACAGTTCTTTACACTACAGGACCAGTAGATGAAGACTGGACCAAGATGTTTTACAGACCAGTAGTTTTTCCTGGTCAGGTCGGGTGTTCAGGAAAAGCTCCTGGCCCTGCTATGGGTCATTGAGAGGTGTTTACGTGCTCTTCTTACCTGGCTTCCCTCCTTCTGCCAGAAGACTGCAGGCTGCGGGTTGCCCTTGGTCTCACAGGGGAAGGTGGCGGTGCGACCCTGGGCCACGATCTGGTCCCGCGGCCTGATGACAAACTGAGGTGCAGCTGGGGTCAAAGGGCAGAAACACCAGGGTTAGAACTCAGAGTTAGACAGAGTTGAAGCATGGGGCACGATCAAGGGGGTGTGGGGTGTTCAAGCAAAAGAACAGTCAGGCACCACAAGGACAAATCAAAATGGGCATGTCCTACACTATTAGAAAACAGGGTTCCAAAGGGGTTCTTCGGCTGTTCAAATGGGAGAACCATTTCAGGTAGAAATATTTTGTGTTCCCTGTAGAACCCTATGTGGAAAGGGATCTACAAGGAACCCAAAATTATTCTACCTGGAACTGAAGGTTTTCTACCTGGAACCAAACAAGGTTCTTCAAAGGGTTCTCCTACGGGGACAGCCAAAGATCCCTTTTAGGTTATAGACAGCACAGTGTATAGAGCTTCCATGCAGCGTGTTCCTTCCATTATTTCTGATTGGAAGACACACACCAAGGACTGTCACGATAACGCCACAGTAACCACTTAAGGCCATTCATCTAGGCTGGAGCTGAATGAATGACAGTCGTCAGTGTTCACAAACAGCAGCACTGTCTCAGTCACAATGGCATCAGGAGAGTTAGGTAGACATAATGTAGCTAAGCTTAATACAGAGAAAGACACAGAGAAAACCTTGTGAGGATAGAATGAAATAAATGAACAGAACACAGCTAACAGCTAACAGCTAACTGTCTCTGTTTCATGTGTCCCTCAGGGGGAGGACACAGGCCTTACCCCCTCTTAACCCCTCTCTCACCCAACAGCCAAGCATTACACTCCCTTTCACCAACCCAGGAAAAGTACCTTTATTACTCAACTGGACCCTCCACAAGCCCATTAAGGAGTGCGTCAGTGAGGGCAGACCGAGCAGACACACTCAAGGATCCAGCAGAGATATATTACATGTGGGATGTCTCATTCCACTCTCGCTGTTTCCCGGCCCATCTGAATGTGTTGTAATGCAACATAAACAAATGTGTCGTTGTCAAACTTTAGCACACTTGGCAAATCCCCGAGACACGTCCACGCTCTCCTACACAAATAAACCACCAGAGGAGTGATTCATTGTTTTCCAGGAAACACACTGACATGCTGTATACAGGGCCATCTTTTTTCTCTGTCTTCTGCTCTCAATGAGGCATTACTTCCTCATTATCTAAAGTAAAACACTTTTACTGTTGATCTTACAATCAAGATAATTTTCACACTTCAAGATGCCTTCGTATAAGAGATTTGATTTCATGACAAAACATTCTCATTTAATGACAAAAGTGTAATGGCTGACCATGAGTCTTATCTAATGTGGGCTGTTGACCTCTCCTGGTTGGAATTATCAGTGTTAACAGGTCTCTCGGCCCCACACTAGGTTGGCCTGTGATGGTGGTGAGATGTTAGGTCTTACACTCCTAAAAAATTCCTCATAGTCAGAGTCTCAGAGACTCAGAGACGCAGAGACGCAGAGACTCAGAGACGCAGAGAGGAAAGGCATCCCGCAGAGGAAATTCAAATCAACCAATTATAGACACCGATCCCAAACTTCAGTCAAGTAAAACCCAGACATGGCATCCCTTTTTTCAGTCAATCGTTTTCTCACTTTTCTTCAGCTGAGGATAAAGTCCTTCAGCACTTAGTCACTTTTGATCATGTTCAAACGAAATGAAAGAGAATAGAGGTAATAGCTAAGTACCAACCACAGACTACATCTCTGACAGTCTACACCACGCTGTTGTTGCAGGTGACTTACAAATAGGTTTTCTACTGTTATGTGAGAGTTTTGAAAGCAGTAGTGGCATCTGTAACTTTGTTAATATTTGGTATGGCGAACAAGCAGAGGGAACAGCCAACAGATGAAAGAGAGACTTCTTAAAATGCTTGATCAAAATGCTTTCAACAAGATATAACGCAGCTTCATATGACATCATTATATGAAAACACTGGACTTGTTGCTATAAAACATACACTGACAGGCTTTTATTCTGATTCCTGTGTAAGTCTTTCCACTGACAACCCAGCTGGTTCCAGTCAAGGCAAATCTCATTCCGTTTGGCTCATTTCTCAATGTAATCCCTTTTTTGGGAAAGTGTATTTGTCAAAGATACACAGAGCTAGGAATGCTACAGACGGCTATAGATTTACAGCCTTCCTGTTTGTCTCTCCTCAGTTTAGATAGCTTGCTGCATTTCACAACGTTGGTTCTGATACAGAGCACCTAAATCACAGTCTCTCTCTCTCCCTTTGTCTCCCTCCATCTCTTTCTCTCTCTGGCTGGCCAATCCAACGAGCAGTGCATTAGAGCAGAGCACTCACTCAAAGTGTTTGACGACTTACAAGCTGTTCTCTATTGCTGCCCTCACACCTTGTCTCTCCTCTCTATCTATATATTCCTTTATCACTCTCTCCTTGTCTCTCCTCTCTATCCGTCTCTTCCTTTATCACTCTCTCCTTGTCTCTCCTCTCTATCTGTATCTTCCTTTATCACTCTCTCCTTGTCTCTCCATCTATATCTTCCTTTATCACTCTCTCCTTGTCTCTCCTCTCTATCCGTCTCTTCCTTTATCACTCTCTCTTTGTCTCTCCTCTCTATCTCTCTTTGTCTCTCATCTCAATCCCCCTCAATCTCTCAAACATGCAGCACCCACACACACATAGAGCAATATAGCCTTGTTGTGTTTGGTAAGGAGCATGAATTCAAGCTTTGATAGCAGGTCAGATATGACGTGATGAGGTTGGGTTGGATTGGGGGCCATCAAGTAATGCATATTTAAAGTCTGCAGAACCCTAGCCAGTGAGGGACAGAGGAGACAACCCAGCAGTGTGTGTGGAGCTGTCTAACACACTGTTTGATGCAGGGACCCAAAAGACTAGTGCCTCCTTCCTGTCCCCTCCAAGGGAGACGCATGATCAAACCCCCATATTTAATTCATGACAAGACACATCTACCCAGGGTTGGAGGGGATTCATAGTAAAATGAGACAGCCATGAACAAATGGACAGGCCCACAGACACACAAGCATTGTTTTCTCACTTCTTTAAATCCCACATTCAATCATATTTTATTCATAAGTCAAAAGCAATTACTGTCTTGTTCTTACGGGTAGGCTGAATGTTTAATTTCTGAAATGTTCCTGCAACTTGACAGTTTGTGGCAATCTGGGGACGACCGCTGCTGTTTTGGCAACGAAGGTCCTGCCGCTCCTCAACGTCAGGGTTCCTTCTGCCAGTCAAGCTAGCTCTGACACACACCCCTGCTCCCCTCTTCCTAACCTCTCCTCTCTCAGAGGCAACTACAGCTACACACATCTCTCCCCTTTCTCCCCTACACACAATTGTCTCTCTCTCTCCATTATCTCTTCCCAGATGTCAGAACCCAAACAGCTCAAACTGACACTTATCACCAAAACCATCTACTGTACTGGAAGACATAACACTTCCAAGAGTTTCAAATTGCCCTGACTCCATGTCACCTCCAGATCCACGTGTAAGGAAATAGAACAGCAACAACTACTGAGATGCCCTACTTTATTTGCCAGACTAGAGGAAGCAACTCTATCCAAGACAAGTAGCTCCCATGTCGGTGTGCCAGGGCCAAGTCTTGCAGATGGCCTCAAGACGTGGATGGTAAAAGCCCCGGGTGCACTGGGTCCTGGGGGGACAACTAGGGGAAACTAGAGACAGCTATGGCTTAGACAGACACTCTACAGTGCAGATACATAACCTAGGTACTCTAGAGAGCTAGGGATTAGTTCATTACCAGGTTAGTAAGTGAGGCTAAAGCTGATGACAGTACTAAATAGTCCCCTTTGTAACTATTTGAGATAAACATACAGGGTTTGACGGTAAAGGTGTGTTACGTGGTGATACAACCTCCGTGTTAGTTAATACAGTAGGTTGAGGGTCGGTTACACTCCGCAAGGCAGTGAGGTGCAGGTGTGTGTATGGAGAGAACATGCAGGATGGACTGGGATCATTAGGATGGTACTTACCTACAGGGCGAGCTGGACACACAACAATGGAGAGGTGGAAAAACAAATAAGGAAGTCAAAAGACAAACACAAACATACAAACAGAGGGGAGGAGAAAAATAATGATGAGAAATAAGAAAACAGAAATCAAAAAGTTGAATGAATGACATGTCGTGTGGGGTACACAGTTCCAGCACAGGGTAAGCATGACAGATGCTATAGAAAGGGATTTTCCAATCCATTGTAATTTACTGCACACTGTGTACTGTGTAAAAGAGCCTCTCCGTGGAACTGTTAGGGATGCCCAATCTGAATAAGGCACCGCCTTGTGATGGAATGGATCATTGAATAGATGAATAGTATTTCTGGGAGGCCAGGCTCTGTTAACATCAACACAGTCTTACTCAGACAAGAGCAGGACAACATGGGGGCTCTGAAGTCTTCTTGTTATTGGATCTCCTCTGTCTGCAATAATGAATTCTACAGCTCAAAGGGTGTTGTGTGTTTGGAACAGCAAGGCAGTGTGTGTGTTAATCATTGAGCAAGAGCGAGAGAGAGAGAGACAACTAGAGACTAGAAAGAGATAAACCAAGATGCAGTCTTCATATTAAATTCAGGGCTACAGCTGTTGAAACCGAGGACCATATTGACATTAAGAATAGAAGAGCTAGTGGAGTCTCTGTCTGTCTGTCTGTCTGTCTGTCTGTCTGTCTGTCTGTCTGTCTGTCTGTCTGTCTGTCTGTCTGTCTGTCTCTCTCTCTGTCTCTCTCTCTGTCTCTCTCTCTGTCTCTCTCTCTGTCTCTCTCTCTGTCTCTCTCTCTGTCTCTCTCTCTGTCTCTCTCTCTGTCTCTCTCTCTGTCTCTCTGTCTGTCTGTCTGTCTGTCTGTCTGTCTGTCTGTCTGTCTGTCTGTCTGTCTGTCTGTCTGTCTGTCTGTCTGTCTGTCTGTCTGTCTCTACCTGTACATCATGTATTCTACACTCAGCCCACTGAGCAGGGCTCAGAGATCAGGGTTTATATACATCCACTAGTAAAAAAAGAATAAACATTGAGACAGAGAGACAAAGAGACAGAGAGAGACACAGAGAGAGAGAGAGAGAGAGAGAGAGAGAGAGAGAGAGAGAGTGAGAGAGAGACATAGAGAGAGAGACAGAGAGAGAGACAGAGAGAGACAGAGACAGAGAGAGAGAGACAGAGAGAGACAGAGAGAGAGAGAGAGAGAGAGAGAGAGAGAGAGAGAGAAAGAGAGAGAGAGAGAGAAAGAGAAAGACAGAGAGACAGAGAGAGAGAGAGAGAGAGAGAGAAAGAGAAAGACAGAGAGACAGAGAGAGAGAGAGAGACACACAGAGAGAGACAGAGAGAGGGGGGGGGGGTGATTATGATGAAAAATGTGTATTAACCTTGCCCACCTACAGTGCAGTGCTGCGGTGTAGACCAGTTAACTGTGGAATGGCTTCAGTGACTGGGGGGATAACATGGATAGCAGACCACCATGGGAAGGTGTGTGTGTGTTCTCCGTTTGAAGTGTGAGTAAATAATTAAATGGATTCATAGACAACAATGTCTTTCTTGGCTGTGGCAGTCAGCACTATTTGAAGGAAAGACTCTTTGTGGAAACACTGCTGTTCCACAGTAGATCAACCATACTACTAGTAATACTACTACTAATCAATAACTTATTGAGGGTTCTACTTGCTCAGGGTTCTACTGTAAAAGACAGAAAGAGGTGAGCGCCAGTGGGCAGCCCTCACTCACCTCTGACGGTGAGGCTGGCAGAGGCCTCCACCTTGCCCACGCGGTTCTCTGCCAGGCATGTGAAGGTGCCCTCGTCACTGGCCGACGCCTTCTTCACTCTCAGCAGGTAGTCCTCCTTGTCAAACTTGATCTCGTACCTGGAAAACACACACAACACTGTCAGATGAAATGTTTCCTGTTGAGAATGTTTTTGTTGTCCAAAGCTAATACACAGTAGAGTGAACCAATCAGTTCAAGCCTTGTGGAGCTTATTATGACAAGCTGACTAAATGTGACATTTTCCTCCACCACCATCTCTGAGAGAACGTACATACAGCATTCCCCTCCTGGAGAGGAAACTGTATTTAGAAACAGCAATGGTCATTGTGACCATAGAATAATAGAGGATCAATTATTTAACAATGACACACAGTACAGAGAAAGGGCTGCTTCAGTATTTATGATGGTGTGTGTGTCCTCTATGGGGTGCTGGTGCCATCCCTTAAAAAAAGAAAACAGTGCCTACATTTATTTTGTGATGAAGAGTTCAAGCTGTCCTCTGATTCCAAACCTCTGCTGTGGTCTGAGATGTCTGACAGGCTGAGATGAGAGGTGGTGTGTGTGTGTGTGTGTGTGTGTGTGTGTGTGTGTGTGTGTGTGTGTGTGTGTGTGTGTGTGTGTGTGTGT
>NC_052329.1:14216970-14224470 GCF_016432855.1 Salvelinus namaycush
GAAGGAGACAGGCGCCTTTTGAAGATTTTCCATCAGAGATGAGGTTAAATTATCTATACACTTGGTACATTACAGATGACCTGTATCCACTCCCTAATTAAAGACACTGTATAGTTCTCTGCTATTTTCTGCTACAGTATGTCTTTCATTTAACTGGCTGACTTTATATTGTAGGCACTCACAGTATAATAGATTCAGTCTATTGCTAGCACAGGATGACGCACGCACGCACGCACGCACGCACGCACGCACGCACGCACGCACGCACGCACGCACGCACGCACGCACGCACACACACACACACACACACACACACACACACACACACACACACACACACACACACACACACACACACACACACACACACACACACACACACACACACACACTCATGAATACCAGATGTATCTATATATATATCAGTGGAAGTAATGGAGACAGAAGTTGTAGCCTGCTATGTTTTTTTCTGCTTAGTTGCGGATCTGAAGAATGACAGAAAACTGAGGGTCAACATTGCTGCTCCTCTCTAACAACACTCTCTAACAACACTGTCTCTAACAACACTCTAACAACACTCTCTAACAACACTCTCTAACAACACTCTAACAACACTCTCTCTAACAACACTCTCTCTAACAACACTCTCTAACAACACTCTCTAACAACACTCTCTAACAACACTGTCTCTAACAACACTGTCTCTAACAACACTCTCTAACAACACTCTCTAACAACACTGTCTCTAACAACACTGTCTCTAACAACACTGTCTAACAACACTGTCTAACAACACTGTCTAACAACACTCTCTAACAACACTCTCTAACAACACTCTCTAACAACACTGTCTCTAACAACACTCTCTAACAACACTCTCTAACAACACTCTCTAAAAACACTCTCTAACAACACTGTCTCTAACAACACTCTCTAACAACACTGTCTCCAACAACACTCTCTAACAACACTCTCTAACAACACTGTCTCTAACAACACTCTCTAACAACACTCTCTAATAACACTGTCTTTAACAACACTCTCTAACAACATAGTCTAACAACACTGTCTTTAAAAACACTGTCTAACAACACTGTCTAACAACACTGTCTTTAACAACACTTTCTAACAACACTCTCTAACAACACTCTCTAACAACACTCTCTAACAACACTCTCTAACAACACTCTCTAACAACACTCTCTAACAACACTGTCTAACAACACTGTCTAACAACACTGTCTTTAACAACACTCTCTAACAACACTCTCTAACAACACTCTCTAACAACACTCTCTAACAACACTGTCTCTAACAACACTGTCTTTAACAACACTGTCTCTAACAACACTCTCTAACAACACTGTCTAACAACACTGTCTAACAACACTGTCTAACAACACTCTCTAACAACACTCTCTAACAACACTCTCTAACAACACTCTCTAACAACACTCTCTAACAACACTCTCTAACACTCTCTAATAACACTGTCTCTAACAACACTGTCTAACAACACCGTCTCTAACAACACCTTCTAACAACACTATCTAACAACACTGTCTAACAGCACTATCTAACAACACTGTCTAACAGCACTGACTCTAACAGCACTGTCTCTAACAACACTGTCTAACAACACTGTCTAACAACACTGTCTAACAACACTGTCTAACAACACTCTCTAACAACACTCTCTAACAACACTCTCTAACAACACTCTCTAACAACACTCTCTAACAACACTCTCTAACACTGTCTAATAACACTGTCTCTAACAACACTGTCTAACAACACCGTCTCTAACAACACTGTCTCTAACAACACTATCTAACAACACTGTCTAACAGCACTATCTAACAACACTGTCTAACAACACTGACTCTAACAGCACTGACTCTAACAGCACTGTCTCTAACAACACTGTCTAACAACACTGTCTAACAACACTGTCTAACAGCACTGTCTAACAGCACTCTCTAACAACACTCTCTAACAACACTCTCTAACAACACTCTCTAACAACACTGTCTAACAACACTCTCTAACAACACTGTCTAATAACACTGTCTAATAACACTGTCTCTAACAACACTCTCTAACAACACTCTCTAACAACACCCTCTAACAACACCCTCTAACAACACTGTCGTTAACAGCAATGTTGGTAACAGCAATGTCGGTAACAGCTTTCTCTAAGAGAATTTTCCAGTTTTATTAGTCATATTTACAGGATTAAAACATGGTATACACTGTCCAACAAAATGCTTACTTGCATTTTCCTTTTCACCAATGTAAAAACAATAAGAAATAATACAAGGTAAGAATAGGACCTTAAAGTAAATAGGTCAGTAGAATGACGTCACCCACCACACCACTGTAACACACACGTACACGTATACACGCATGCACACACACACACACACACACACACACACACACACACACACACACACACACACACACACACACACACACACACACACAGACACACACACACACACACACACACAGACACACACACACACACACACACACACACGAAGAAGCACGCACACACACATGCAGAGACAAAGCTATATTAGAAAGGAAAGGATGAATATTGAAAGGCAGTGTGGGGTATTGGGGGGCTGTAGCTCTGGGGTCGGGGGGACTGACAGTCTGAATACAGATGGGCTGCTGGGGTGGTGGGATTCAGATAAGAGGAGGGCACAGGGGTCAGAGGAGGGGAGAGAAAGAGAGGAGGGAGGGAGAGGGAGGAGGGAGGGAGAAAGGGATTTGAGCCACACAGAGAGAGCTGGGAGATAATAACACACCCTGTCCAAGTCCGTTCTCTGGGATTTGGGGCTCGCTATAGTTGACTCTTCTGAATATCTCCCGCCTGGAAAAAAATGAGCTTTCTGTTCCTCTCTGTTCCTCCCATCCTGGCTCACAGATGTGGCAGACTGATTTCCATGAGCTCCGTCCTCTCCATATTACTGATTGATGTATAGAAACCTCCCTCTTCCAGCCATACACACAAGTTCTACAGATCTAAAGTTCTAGTTCATACCGTATTCGTCTTATACCAGTGTTAAAGCTACCATACCCTAATACAACAACATACACTACAACCTTGTAAATGTGCTACTAAGCCTCTGTTGACCACCCTATCCCTGCTTTACCCCATGCCAGGACCTGTGTCTGTGTGCCACCCTATCCCTGCTTTACCCCATGCCAGGACCTGTGTCTGTGTGCCACCCTATCCCTGCTTTACCCCATGCCAGGACCTGTGTCTGTGTGCCACCCTATCCCTGCTTTACCCCATGCCAGGACCTGTGTCTGTGTGCCACCCTATCCCTGCTTTACCCCATGCCAGGACCTGTGTCTGTGTGCCACCCTATCCCTGCTTTACCCCATGCCAGGACCTGTGTCTGTGTGCCACCCTATCCCTGCTTTACCCCATGCCAGGACCTGTGTCTGTGTGCCACCCTATCCCTGCTTTACCCCATGCCAGGACCTGTGTCTGTGTGCCACCCTATCCCTGCTTTACCCCATGCCAGGACCTGTGTCTGTGTGCCACCCTATCCCTGCTTTACCCCCTGCCAGGACCTGTGTCTGTGTGCCACCCTATCCCTGCTTTACCCCCTGCCAGGACCTGTGTCTGTGTGCCACCCTATCCCTGCTTTACCCCATGCCAGGACCTGTGTCTGTGTGCCACCCTATCCCTGCTTTACCCCCTGCCAGGACCTGTGTCTGTGTGCCACCCTAACCCTGCTTTACCCCCTGCCAGGACCTGTGTCTGTGTGCCAGTGTCTGTGTTTGCCTGAAAGGCAGCTAGAGCCACTGAGCACATTAAAGAGCTGTTTACTCAGCTGAGGCTCCAGCAATCATCCTTTGAAACACACACACACACACACACACACACACACACACACACACACACACACACACACACACACACACACACACACACACACACACACACACACACACACACACACACACACACACACACACACACACGCACACACACACACACACAATGCTCTAGTCTATGCCAACAGGGTGGGGTGGGGGGGGGGGGGGGGGGCAGCAAGACATGTATAAAGGGGAGAGAAGGGGGATCTAATTGTCTTTCTTTCTGCAGCTTATCATATTAATAAGGACAGTGTAACCTTTTCTGATGAACAGTAAACAGTAGCCTCTCCTCACATCAAAGTGGTTGATCTTTTGGGATCTTTCATTTTCATTTCCTCCGTGGTGAGGACCACCACTGACACACACACACACACGCACACACACACACATTAAGCCAACATGCACATCAGCCTTACCCACAAGCACAGGCACATACACACAGCATGGTTGCATCTTTCAGGGCTGGCTCTGGTTCTGGTATTAGTGTTACATTTAGTGACTCCCTCTGTGTGGAATATTGATTTTTTAATGACCAGACTTTGAATATTCCTTTGAGCATGGTGAAGTTATTAATTACACTTTAGATGGCGTTCTTCCTTACTCAGTTTCCTGAGTGGAAGGAAACAGCAAAGGGATTTCACCATGAGGCCAATGGTGATTACAGATCCGCCCCTTTTTTTCAATTATCGCCTAAAATGACATACCCAAACCTAACTGCCTGTAGCTCAGGACCTGAAGCAAGGATATGCATATTCTTGGTACTATTTGAAAGGAAACACTTTGAAGTTTGTGGAAATGTGAAAGGAATGTAGGAGAATATAACACAATAGATCTGGTAAAAGATAATACAAAGAAAAAAACAACCATTTGTTTGTATTGTTTTGTACCATCGTCTTTGAAATGCAGGAGAAAGACCATTTTACATTTACATTTAAGTCATTTAGCAGACGCTCTTATCCAGAGCGACTTACAAGTACATACATTCATACTTTTTTGTACTGTTTTGTACTGGCCCCCCGTGGGAATCGAACCCACAACCCTGGCGTTGCAAGCGCCATGCTCTACCAACTGAGCCACAACTGAGTCAAAATACATTTGACCATCATGTATTATTCCAGCCCAGGTGCAATTTAGATATTGGCCACTAGATGAAAGCAGTGTATGTGCAAAGTTTTAGAGTGATCTAATGAACCATTGCATTTCTGTTCAAAATATTATATCAAGACTGCTCAAATGTGTCTAATTTGTTTATTAATAACTTTTCATGTTCAAAATTGTGCACTCTCCTCAAACAATAGCATGGTATTCTTTCACTGTAATAGCTACTGTAAATTGGACAGCGCAGTTAGATTAACAAGAATTTAAGCTTTCTGCCAATATCAGATATGTCTATGTCCTGGGAAATGTTCTTGTTACTTACAACCTCATGCTAATTGCATTAGCCTACGTTAGCTCAACCATCCCATGGATGGGACACCAATCCCGAAGAAGTTTTTAAAACAGGAGGACACTGAGGATGGATCAATAACATTGTAGTTACTCTACAATATGAACATAATTGACAGAGTGAAAAAAGGAAGCCTGTACAAAATTAAAACATTAAAAAACATGCATCCTGTTTGCAACAAGGCATTAAAGTAATACTGCAAATAATGTGGCAAAGCAATTCACTTTTTGTTCAGAATACAAAGTCTTATGTGTTGAGCAAATCCAATACAATACATTACTGCGTACCACTCTCCAGATTTTCAAGCATAGCGGTGGCTGCATCATGTTCTGGGTATGCTTTTCATAAAAAATTATGGAATTAAGCTAAGCGCAGGCCAAAATCCTAGAGGAAAACCTGGTTCAGTCTGCTTTCCACCAGACACTGGGAGATGAATTCACCCCTCAGCAGGACAATAACCTAAAACACAAGGCCAAATCTCCCCTTGAATTCTTACCAAGAAGACAGTAAATATTCCTGAGTGGCCGAGTTACTGTTTTGACTTAAATCTTCTTGAAGATTTATGACTAAATGTTGATTAAATGTTCAACAATCAATTTGACAGAGCTTGAAGAATTTTGATAAGCTAAATATGCAAATGTTATACAATCCAGGTGTGGAAAGTTCTAGGAGACATCCCCAGAAAGACTCACAGCTGTAATCACTGCCAAATATGCTTCTATAAAGTAATGAGTCAGGGGTGTGAATACTTATGTAAATAAGATATTACTGTGTTTAATTTTCAATACATTTGGAAAAATATCTAAAAACATATTTTCACTTTGTCATTATGGGGTATTCTGTGTAAATGGCTGAGTCGAAAAACATGAATTTAATACATTTTGAATGCAGGCTGTAGCAACAAAATGTGGAACAAGTATTAATAAATTAATATATTCTGAAGGCACTGAATAGATGTTGGTGGGAAAATGTGTGCATCATTATCTGCAGGCAAACTGGAATAGACTGAGTTTCTGTCTGTCAGACAGGCAGTGTGTTTGATGTTGAATTGCAGATAAGCTGCAGAGTGGGGAAAGATACTGACTTGTACAATAAAACGACTGCTCTCCCAAAGACAACAAAGACTGCAGAGAACGTCCAACGTAAAACAATACACCCTTCACGCATCCAGTCTTCACACATTCATCCAGTCTGCTTCAAAGGAATACAGATAGACTGGAAACAAATACAACATGGGACTGTAATTACAAACATTGTGATCGTGAACATCTAATCATTCAGCTACCTTTGCTTCCCATGTTCAGTACTTTCTCCTCCAAATATAACTGGACTTCAAAGGCAAGACACAGGAAACGAAGAAGCAACAGAGAAAATCGTGTTCAAGGATTTATCTTATGTTACTAAACTCACGAGTCTGTTAATTAATGTGTCAAAATGAATAATATCTAATTTCCTGAACCAAAGTGACATCAAAGACATGAGCGAGTAAGTTTGTTGTGTCGATTTGGTCTGGCTCAGCTCATGAACCCTACCCTATGAACCCTGACCTAATCAGACACAAACAGAGCAGCTAGCAGCTAGCCTTGACAAACGTCCATTAGTCTGTGTTTAATGTGGTGACCTTTGCAGTGAGTGACCCTAAAGTTGGACAGGCCAGTCTCTTTGAAGCCTGGCAGTGACACAGCCCTGCTGTTGACTCTATGTGCAGTGACTGAGACACAGTGGGAGCAGAGGGAGCAGAGGGGGCAGAGGGGGCAGAGGGAGCAGAGGGAGCAGAGGGAGCAGAGGGAGCAGAGGGGGCAGAGGGGGCAGAGGGGGCAGAGGGGGCAGAGGGGGCAGAGGGAGCAGAGGGAGCGGAGGGAGCAGAGGGAGCAGAGGGGGCAGAGGGAGCAGAGGGGGCAGAGGGGGCAGAGGGAGCAGAGGGAGCAGAGGGGGCAGAGGGAGCAGAGGGAGCAGAGGGAGCAGAGGGCCAATAGAACACCAAACAAGAACACCATCACTGCTGGCACAAGTTGAAGAAAATACATTTGACAAGAAGCAGAGTAGTACAGTATTCTGTATAAACTATGACAAATACACATCACACAGGGCCGGTGTGACTCGCTCTGTTTTTCTCTCTCTCTCAGAAAGGGCGAACGGGTTCATTGTTGTGT
>NC_052329.1:14229470-14244470 GCF_016432855.1 Salvelinus namaycush
GCCTGCTCATTATCACCCACACAGATCCCCTCTCAGCCTGTCTAGTGTTCTGTCATACACACAGAACAGGCCTGCTCATTATCACCCACACAGATCCCCTCTCAGCCTGTCTAGTGTTCTGTCATACACACAGAACAGGCCTGCTCATTATCACCCACACAGATCCCCTCTCAGCCTGTCTAGTGTTCTGTCATACACACAGAACAGGCCTGCTCATTATCACCCACACAGATCCCCTCTCAGCCTGTCTAGTGTTCTGTCATACACACAGAACAGGCCTGCTCATTATCACCCACACAGATCCCCTCTCAGCCTGTCTAGTGTTCTGTCATACACACAGAACAGGCCTGCTCATTATCACCCACACAGATCCCCTCTCAGCCTGTCTAGTGTTCTGTCATACACACAGAACAGGCCTGCTCATTATCACCCACACAGATCCCCTCTCAGCCTGTCTAGTGTTCTGTCATACACACAGAACAGGCCTGCTCATTATCACCCACACAGATCCCCTCTCAGCCTGTCTAGTGTTCTGTCATACACACAGAACAGGCCTGCTCATTATCACCCACACAGATCCCCTCTCAGCCTGTCTAGTGTTCTGTCATACACACAGAACAGGCCTGCTCATTATCACCCACACAGATCCCCTCTCAGCCTGTCTAGTGTTCTGTCATACACACAGAACAGGCCTGCTCATTATCACCCACACAGATCCCCTCTCAGCCTGTCTAGTGTTCTGTCATACACACAGAACAGGCCTGCTCATTATCAACCACACAGATCCCCTCTCAGCCTGTCTAGTGTTCTGTCATACACACAGAACAGGCCTGCTCATTATCAACCACACAGATCCCCTCTCAGCCTGTCTAGTGTTCTGTCATACACACAGAACAGGCCTGCTCATTATCACCCACACAGATCCCCTCTCAGCCTGTCTAGTGTTCTGTCATACACACAGAACAGGCCTGCTCATTATCAACCACACAGATCCCCTCTCAGCCTGTCTAGTGTTCTGTCATACACACAGAACAGGCCTGCTCATTATCACCCACACAGATCCCCTCTCAGCCTGTCTAGTGTTCTGTCATACACACAGAACAGGCCTGCTCATTATCACCCACACAGATCCCCTCTCAGCCTGTCTAGTGTTCTGTCATACACACAGAACAGGCCTGCTCATTATCAACCACACAGATCCCCTCTCAGCCTGTCTAGTGTTCTGTCATACACACAGAACAGGCCTGCTCATTATCACCCACACAGATCCCCTCTCAGCCTGTCTAGTGTTCTGTCATACACACAGAACAGGCCTGCTCATTATCACCCACACAGATCCCCTCTCAGCCTGTCTAGTGTTCTGTCATACACACAGAACAGGCCTGCTCATTATCAACCACACAGATCCCCTCTCAGCCTGTCTAGTGTTCTGTCATACACACAGAACAGGCTGCACATGTTAACACTTGACAACACACCTCAACCCCCATTAGTTACTAGAGACTACACCAGTATCAGTGTCTTCTACACTGAGGAACACCTTCCTAATATTGAGTTGCACCCCCACCCCCCTTCCCCCCTCTTTTGCCCTCAGAACAGCCTCAATTCATTAGGGCATGGACTCTACAAGGCGTCGAAAGCGTTCCACAGGGATGCTGGCCCATGTTGACTCCAATGCTTCCCACAGTTGTGTCAAGTTGACTGGATGTCCATTGGGTGGTGGACCATTCTTGATACACAAGGGAATCTGTTGAGCATGAAAAACCCAGCAGCGTTGCAGTTCTTGACACAAACCAGTACAGCTGAAACTTACTACCATACCCCATTCAAAGGCACTTCAATATTTTGTGTTGCCCATTCACCGTCTAAATGGCACACATACACAATCCTTGTCTCAGTTATCTAAAAATCATTCTTTAACCTGTCTCCTCCCCTTCATCTACACTAATTGATGTGGTTTTAAAAATGACATCAATAAGGGATCATAGCTTTCACCTGGATTCACCTGGTCAGTCTGTCATGGAAAGATCAATGCTTTGTATACTCAGAGTATGTTAGCAAATGTCCTTGTGCTCTGCAGTGTTACAGAAAACACTGAACCACTTAACAGATATAAAGAGCTGCTTCACAGAGAAAGGATTACCTTAAAAGCTCAGGCTGCTTGTTAAAGCCACAAACTGGGGATCATTCTAGAACATGCTGGGCGCACTCAAGCTGACATTTTCCTGCTTAACCCAAACAAAATCCACAGAATTCCAAATGAGGAATTCCGTCATGTCGGGCGGTGATTCCAGCCTGTATCTGGGGACATGTGTGATGGATAAAAGAAGAAGAAGGGGATGTTTGAGGAGAGCTAAATTAAGGGCAGCACCACAGGTTCTTGTGCAAATTCCCTGTGGTGCCTGCCTGCGCACACACACACACACACACACACACACACACACACACACACACACACACACACACACACACACACACACACACACACACACACACACACACACACACACACACACACACACACACACACACACACACACACACACACACACACACACAGGGAGAAGGGGTTGGATTAGAGTGGTATAATAGGTCCCAGTGCGCTCCTCTCCTCTCCTCTGCTCTCTTCTCCTCTCCTCTACAAGGCCCACTACACCATTGTCTGTTTATTTATTTATTTAGGAAGGGAGGGAGGGAATAGGGAGGGAAGGAAAAAGCTTTCAACTCAATTTTCCAGGGGATGGAAACGGGGTACATCGGGGGACTTTTGTGTGACACGAATTCAAATGAAATCCTCTCAGGCTGGGAGGAGAGAGTACACAAAGAGAGCTGCTCTCTCTGGTTGGAGGGAGTGAGGGAGAGAGCAAGGGAGACGGATCGAGAGAGAAGGATTGGGAGAGAGATATAGAGCAGTGGCTACGGTGGCGGTCCCTCCTATTGTTGGTCCAGCTAGGATGCAGCACTCTGCACTCATGAGCGGCTGTAATTAGCCACAGACAGACACACAGACAGACACACAGACAGACAGACAGACAGACAGACAGACAGACAGACAGACAGACAGACAGACAGACAGACAGACAGACAGACAGACAGACAGACAGACAGACAGACAGACAGACAGACAGGAGCCTCAGCCTGCCTGGTTCCTATGTTTCCATCACAAACAGAGACCTATAGTCTGAAATCATACCACCGGGATGGACTGGCCACTGTGGCTAATGTCTGTTGTTCTGGTATTTGTGTTTGTGTTCATTTATTTATTTTATTGAATGTGGCGGCCAAGGGGTTTTTGTCCAGACATTGAAACAAGATCTACTAGACAGTGTATGTTATATTATGTGTGTGTTTGTACACATGTTCTACAGTATTGCAGAAGCTACCAAGCCCATACCCTATACAAACAAACAAACAAACACACCCCTGCAAACAGACACACTTCCAAACACTGAGCTCTCAACAGCTACACCCCTGCAAACAGACACACTTCCAAACACTGAGCTCCCAACAGCTACACACATTCAAACAGACACACTTCCAAACACTGAGCTCCCAACAGCTACACACATTCAAACAGACACACTTCCAAACACTGAGCTCCCAACAGCTACACCCCTGCAAACAGACACACTTCCAAACACTGAGCTCCCAACAGCTACACACATTCAAAAAGACACACTTCCAAACACTGAGCTCCCAACAGCTACACACATTCAAACAGACACACTTCCAAACACTGAGCTCCCAACAGCTACACCCCTGCAAACAGACACACTTCCAAACACTGAGCTCCCAACAGCTACACCCCTGCAAACAGACACACTTCCAAACACTGAGCTCCCAACAGCTACACACATTCAAACAGACACACTTCCAAACACTGAGCTCCCAACAGCTACACACATTCAAACAGACACACTTCCAAACACTGAGCTCCCAACAGCTACACATATTCAAACAGATGCTGTGTATTCAGGTGAGAGGATTATGTTCTGTGTGTTGGTTCTGGGTTCTGTAATAACAACACAATGCTTTGAACAGATGCATGTACAAGAAACGAGCAGGGAAAACACACCCACATTCAAACCCTGACCTTCAATCCTGATTGGATACAACTGTACCAAATAAAAAGAACGTCCACAGCATCGTCATGGATTTCTGCTGACATGATGATGACCACTGACCATCTGCCTTTGCTCCACTACTGATTAGCAGTACATTTCTTGGATGTGTGTGCAGTTTGTGAAAGTGTGTGGTTTTTGTGTGTGTTTGCTGTGTGTGTGTGTGTGTGTGTGTGGTATGATCTGTGTATATACAGGTTCTGAACTCTTGCTCAAACTCCAGGGCTTAGGGGCACGGAGGCCCATATCGCCGGGCAGACGTCAGACGTAATTGCATTTCTATCCCCCTGATAACCCCAGCTCTTCCCCCTCCAAAAACACCTCATCTCCCATGGAGGTAGAAGGCCCAAATTCCTGCCAGTGTGCTTACTGGTGATTAATATTACATATTTATATATGCATACCCTTCTGCCTGCAAAGGCTACATCTGTCAGTCAGGCTGCAGGCTATACAAACCCATATCAGAAAAATATGAATCTGCCCTCGGCAGACAAACGTATTTATTTCTCCAACTACCTAAGGAGGCAGCAGGAGAGGGGTGGGTGGAGGGCAGCAGGAGAGGGGTGGGTGGAGGGCAGCAGGAGAGGGGTGGGTGGAGGGCAGCAGGAGAGGGGTGGGTGGAGGGCAGCAGGAGAGGGGTGGGTGAAGGGCAGCAGAAGAGGGGTGGGTGGAGGGCAGCAGGAGAGGGGTGGGTGGAGGGCAGCAGGAGAGGGGTGGGTAGAGGGCAGCAGGAGAGGGGTGGGTGGAGGGCAGCAGCAGAGGGGTGGGTGGAGGGCAGCAGGAGAGGGGTGGGTGGAGGGCAGCAGGAGAGGGGTGGGTGGAGGGCAGCAGCAGAGGGGTGGGTGGAGGGCAGCAGGAGAGGGGTGGGTGGAGGGCAGCAGCAGAAGGGGGTAAAGCACAGTAAATTGGCAGCTCTGCACCTGGCGCTGCGGCAACTTTCAAACTTAAAGGGGAAAGAGTCAAGTTGCAACTTGCACTGTGGAACAGTGGTGGAGTGGGGAAGAGAGGCTGTGGAACAGTGGTGGAGTGGGGACGAGAGACTGTGGAACTATTAGTCTACCTGCTGCCCAAGTCTACTTCTAGTAACTGTCTCCTCACTCCTAGTCTACCTCTAGTAACTCTGTGTTCTCACTCCTAGTCTACCTCTAGTAACTGTGTTCTCACTCCTAGTCTACCTCTAGTAACTCTGTGTTCTCAGTCCTAGTCTACCTCTAGGAACTGTGTTCTCACTCCTAGTATACCTCTAGTAACTGTGTTCTCACTCCTAGTCTACCTCTAGTAACTGTGTTCTCACTCCTAGTCTACCTCTAGTAACTGTGTTCTCACTCCTAGTCTACCTCTAGTAACTGTGTTCTCACTCCTAGTCTACCTCTAGTAACTCTGTGATCTCACTCCAAGTCTACCTCTAGTAACTCTGTGTTCTCACTCCTAGCCTACCTCTAGTAACTCTGTGTTCTCACTGCTAGTCTACCTCTAGTAACTCTGTGTTCTCACTCCTAGTCTACCTCTAGTAACTGTGTTCTCACTCCTAGTCTACCTCTAGTAACTCTGTGTTCTCACTCCTAGTCTACCTCTAGTAACTCTGTGTTCTCACTCCTAGTCTACCTCTAGTAACACTGTGTTCTCACTCCTAGCCTACATCTAGTAACTCTGTGTTCTCACTGCTAGTCTACCTCTAGTAACTCTGTGTTCTCACTGCTAGTCTACCTCTAGTAACTCTGTGTTCTCACTGCTAGTCTACCTCTAGTAACTCTGTGTTCTCACTGCTAGTCTACCTCTAGCAACTCTGTGTTCTCACTCTCACCCATACAGAAGACTCAGCAAACATCCAGCAACACTACAACCTACTGTAGCATAATTACAGAGTGGTGGGTGGAGACAGACACAGAGATGGGAGTAGAGGCAGATTCTGTGTCCCCTTTCCTACAAGCCAGAATATTAGTCACTGGAGTATGACACAAGATGCCTTGCAAGATGAGTGGGGAGCCTTGACTGGGCCATCCAGCAAGCATACTGTGTTTGACGATGTTTCACAAAGGCTGTGCACTCCGGCTCTCTGTCACAATGCTACAGGTTGGTGTCTAAACCTCATACCTCCTCTTTTATATGACTACACTACCATGTGACAGGCATGCACACACAGACATACACAAACACACATTCATAGAGACAAATGAACACAACACAAAAAAAAAACACAAACACACACACACACACACACACACACACTCAGACAGACACACACACACACAAACACACAGACAGACACACAAACACACAAAAAAACACAAACACTCACACACTCACACAAGCATAAACACACACACTGAACTGCACACCTCCTCTCTTAAAGCCACAGGGCATCCATCTGAATTACTCATGTGAGAGATTTATTTGTTATTACATTTCTTTCCTATCAAATGCAGCAAAGGGCTCCCTCTCCCTGCATACATTTCCAGACAGGTCAAGGCTGAGAAATACACAGGGATTACAGCACTGCTGTTCAGACCTGGAGCCATTCCACTCTACCGCACCACCATCCAGCCCCACCACCACCACTACCACCTCCTATTCACACACTGATAGGAAGAAACCCTGCGCACATACTGTTCGTGGAGTGTATTTTAACAGCTAGCTCCGAGCTACGATAGCAGCATTTCATTCAGTGCTTTGGAAGAAGTGCTTTTTCTGCTCTATATATCCAGAGTGCTATTACAATGCCACTAGGTGCCTTTAGACAAGAGAGGCAATATATCTGTCACTTTACACTAAAAATACTAGAGCTATCTGTGGAGTCATATTAGTGTTTTGTATTACTGGCTGTAGACGCTGAAGGCTGCAGTATAATGTAGTGCAGGGTGCAGCGTGGTATGGAGAAAGGGCCTCCATTTGTCTCAGTGGCAGATCTCTGTGTATCTCCGGACAGCTCATTGGGCCAGCTGGCCAGTGGTAACCTCTGCCCCCCATCCAGATGCAGAAATTACCCAATCATATCCCTCTATGGGGTCACAGGTCAGCACAGAGAAACAGTTGCACAAATATGGCCGGTCTGTCTGGCGACCAGCCTCCTCCTCTACTGTCCTACTCCACCCCCCCACCCCCCTCCTCGCTACTCCCCCTATGGATATTCTCCCCACACACTCCCTCGACGTTTGCTTAGCTTACCTGCTGCTCTCCTTAGGGACAGCCTCCCCCCACTGACTTTTACTCTGCCCCCACCTCAGCGACATGCATCACTGTTACAGTTGTTAATATGTATTTCTGTTTGTATTATTATTTGTATTGTTTTAATTTCACTTGGTCCCCACATTTATTCTGACTGTTGCTCTGACTGTCGCTCCCCATATGGTGATTCTCCCCAAACCCCCTCAACAGTCTTTACTCTGACTGCTGCTCCCCCATATGGTGATTCTCCCCCAACCCCCTCAACAGTCTTTACTCTGACTGCTGCTCCCCCATATGGTGATTCCCCCCAACCCCCTCAACAGTCTTTACTCTGACTGCTGCTCCCCCATATGGTGATTCCCCCCAACCCCCTCAACAGTCTTTACTCTGACTGCTGCTCCCCATATGGTGATTCCCCCCCAACCCCCTCAACAGTCTTTACTCTGACTGCTGCTCCCCCATATGGTGATTCCCCCCAACCCCCTCAATAGTCTTTACTCTGACTGCTGCTCCCCCATATGGTGATTTCCCCCCAACCCCCTCAACAGTCATTACTCTGACTGCTGCTCCCCATATGGTGATTCCCCCCCAACCCCCTCAACAGTCTTTACTCTGACTGCTGCTCCCCCATATGGTGATTCCCCCCCAACCCCCCCAACAGTCTTTACTCTGACTGCTGCTCCCCCATATGGTGATTCTCCCCCAACCCCCCCAACAGTCTTTACATTTACTGCTGCTCCCCCATATGGTGATTCCCCCCCAACCCCCTCAACAGTCTTTACTCTGACTGTTGCTCCCCATATGGTGATTCCCCCCAACCCCCTCAACAGTCTTTACTCTGACTGCTGCTCCCCATATGGTGATTTCCCCCAACCCCCTCAACAGTCTTTACTCTGACTGCTGCTCCCCCATATGGTGATTCCCCCCCAACCCCCTCAACAGTCTTTACTCTGACTGCTGCTCCCCATATGGTGATTCCCCCCCAACCCCCTCAACAGTCTTTACTCTGACTGCTGCTCCCCATATGGTGATTCCCCCCCAACCCCCTCAAGATGTTCACTGTTCCCTGCAATCACACCTGCAACACTGTTCATGTGACTTTTAAACACTGTGAATGTGACTATTAAACACTGTTCATGTGACTTTTAAACACTGTGAATGTGACTATTAAACACTGTTCATGTGACTTTTAAACACTGTGAATGTGACTATTAAACACTGTTCATGTTACTATAAAACACTGTGAATGTGTCTATTAAACACTGTGAATGTGTCTATTTAACACTGTGAATGTGACTTTTAAACACTGTGAATGTGACTATTAAACACTGTGAATGTGACTATTAAACACTGTGAATCTCTGAATCTCTTTTCTCTCTCAACATCTATCTTTCCCCATCCTTCCTCTCCTCTCTCTCTCCTCCCTTTCCTTTTCTCTCTTCCTCTCTCCCTCCCATCCCTCTCTACCTGTTTCTATGGTCTACCTATATGGATGGATGCATTATGCAGCTCATCCTATCATGTAATTCACCCCATGTCCTCCTATCTGCAGATGACCAGCCAGGGTGTCCTAAATAAACCTGTCAGCCCACCAGATAAGATGCAGGAAATATGGAAATCATATCATATGGAGTGGTGTGATATGGTGCTGGGGGAAAACAGGTTGTGATATGACAATGATATGTACATCTTGGGGTTATAGCCAGGGATGATATGTACATATTTTAATGGGGTTATAAACAGGGATGGAGAGAGAGAAAGGAAAGTGTGGTGAAAGGTGAAGAGAGGGAGGGTAGAGGAGGAGGGTAGAGGAGGAGGAGGAGGGTAGAGGAGGCGGATGGGAGGATGAGGAGGAAACAGGAGGAGAAGGGAAAAGGAGGAGGAGGAGGGTGGAGGAGGAGGAGGGTAGAGGAGGGTAGAGGAGGAGGATGGAGGAGGAGGTTAGAGGAGGAGGAGGGTAGAGGAGGAGGGTAGAGGAGGAAGAGGGTAGAGGGTAGGGTAGAGGAGAAAGAGTGTAGAGGAGGAAGAGGGTAGAGGGTAGAGGAGGATGGTAGAGGGTAGAGGAGGAGGAGGGTAGAGGGTAGAGGAGGCAGAGGGTAGAGGGTAGAGGAGGGAGAGGGTAGAGAAGGGAGAGGGTAGAGGGTAGAGAAGGGAGATGGTAGAGGGTAGAGAAGGGAGATGGTAGAGGGTAGAGAAGGGAGAGGGTAGAGGAGAGGGTAGAGGGTAGAGAAGGGAGAGGGTAGAGGAGGAGGAGGGTAGAGGGTAGAGGAGGAAGAGGGTAGAGGGTAGAGGAGGGAGAGGGTAGAAAAGGGAGAGGGTAGAGGGTAGAGAAGGGAGAGGGTAGAGGGTAGAGAAGGGAGAGGGTAGAGGGTAGAGAAGGGTGAGGGTAGAGGGTAGAGAAGGGAGAGGGTAGAGGGTAGAGCAGGGAGAGGGTAGAGGGTAGAGAAGGGAGAGGGTAGAGGAGGAGGAGGGTAGAGGGTAGAGGAGGAAGAGGGTAGAGGGTAGAGGAGGGAGAGGGTAGAAAAGGGAGAGGGTAGAGGGTAGAGAAGGGAGAGGGTAGAGGGTAGAGAAGGGAGAGGGTAGAGGGTAGAGGAGGAGGAGGGTAGAGGGTAGAGGAGGAAGAGGGTAGAGGGTAGAGGAGGGAGAGGGTAGAGATGGGAGAGGGTAGAGAAGGGAGAGGGTAGAGGGTAGAGAAGGGAGAGGGTAGAGGGTAGAGAAGGGAGAGGGTAGAGGGTAGAGAAGGGAGAGGGTAGAGGGTAGAGGAGGAGGAAGACAACACAACAGGAGATGATGAGAGGAGGAACATGGCAGAAGGTCAAACATTAGAGAGAGAGGAGACAGAGGGTGTCAATTAACTAGTGGAGGGGGGAGGTGGCACATTCCATCACACTCTGCCCCACGCTGTGAGAGTGTCCCTGCCTCTGTACACAGGGCCTAAACAAACACTCATTAACACAGTCCTCCTTCAAAGATCGTTTTTCACCCAGCAGTCCTAATTTGGCTTAATGAGGCCCCCGCTGGCCAGCACCGTAATGGCAGAAGACAGAAAGTACCAGGCAGGGTATTCTACTGGACGCCCATACCATGGAATACAGTGTGATGGAAAAACAATATGATTAACTATTTAATGAACCGATCCCCTCTTACCACCCCCCATCCTTCCAATGTACAATCCCCAAATTCAATTTAGGCTATTCCATGCTTTATGGTAATGTATAGCTCATTAAAATGTTAGTTAAAAACTCATTAAAATTCACTTGGAGAAGTAATGGCTTCATTACAGTAATATGCTGAAAAGCAAAGAAAAAGACAAGAAGAACAAAGAGAAGAAAGAGAGAAAGAGAATGACAGCTTTCTAATCACTTAATTGTGACTAAAATGGAATACATTTGCATAATAAATAGCGAAGAGCCGCTACATTTTTTCTCTCTTCACAGCGCTCTATAATTAACAAGCGCTACAATTAAAGATGCATTTATTTCCCCGAAATTGTATCTTTTGGTGGCCACTTCAGTTTTCACTGTGTTGCATCTGCCTCTTCTGCCTGGTTGTTTTGTAGTGTTTGTGCGGCGGCTGCCAGATGTGCAGAACGTGCAGTAACTGGAGCTGGCTGATACAGAGGAACAATGTGCCCATGGCCCTTTCTGCCTGGCCTGATAAGGGATAGGGCTGGGTTGTGCTGATGCTCGCCTCCCGCTCAGCCCTGAATGGACACTTTAGAGCCGGAAGGAAGGAGGGGGAAAGACGCAGAGGAGGTTTCCTGCCAATTCCACCACACAGACTGAAAGACAGACAGACTGACAGACTGACCGAGATACAACCAAGTATACTGAGTGACTGAGTAGATGAATGTGCCTGGTAGGAGAGGAGAGGAGAGGAGAGGAGAGGAGAGGAGAGGAGAGGAGAGGAAGAGGAGAGGAGAGGGAGAGGAAGAGGAAGAGGAAGAGGGAGAGAGAGGAGAGGAGAGGAGAGGAGAGGGAGAGGAAGAGGAGAGGGAGAGGAAGAGGAGAGGGAGAGGAGGGAGAGGGAGAGGAGGGAGAGGGAGAGGGAGAGGGAGAGGGAGAGGCAGACAGAGAGGGAGAGGGAGAGGCAGACAGAGACGGAGAGGGAGAGGAGAGGAGAGGAGAGGAGAGGAGAGGAGAGGAGAGGAGAGGAGAGGAGAGGAGAGGAGAGGAGAGGAGAGGAGAGGAGAGGAGAGGAGAGGAGAGGAGAGGAGAGGATTTTGGGCTATGCTGCCTGATGAGGAAGGATATGGCATGGCAGGGCCAGCTGTTGGTTGATAATAAGACATGTTGAGAGGTAAACATTATGCTTTGAGTAAAAACACTTGGTAAACAGGCACTACTACTCCTTGAGCAGCTGGGAAATCCTGCATGGTTGAGTCTACCAGAGAAAGTGGCAGCATCGATTCCCATCCAGATGTATACAGATAAAACAGCTCATCATTTGAGCTGCTCAGGGCCATTAAAATCACTGTCTGACTCAGAATGTGTATTCATTTTGTTCAACGGGTTGGAGTGGCTCGACCTGAGCAGTCGATGGAAATAACATCTTTCCTAGAAATGCCACATTAATGAGTTCTGAGATTGTGCATTGGAGGAAGCTGTGAATTCTGTTGGGGATAATAACTCATAGGGTACTGAATTTAATCGCGTCTACTTGTTCTGCTAGTTCAGCTGTCCAGCCTCTCTGATCAAGATAAATCATATAGAAAGCCACTCAGATCAGACATAGTCCCGTAATCTACAGATCAAACATAGTCCCGTATTCTACAGATCAAACATAGTCCTGTAATCTACAGATCAAACATAGTCCCGTAATCTACAGTTCAGACATAGTCCTGTAATCTACAGATCAAACATAGTCCCGTAATCTACAGTTCAGACATAGTCCCGTAATCTACAGATCAGACATAGTCCCGTGATCTACAGATCAGACATAGTTCCATAATCTACAGATCAGACAAAGTCCCGTAATCTACAGATCAGACATAGTCCCGTAATCTACAGATCAGACATAGTCCCATGATCTACAGATCAGACATAGTCCCGTGATCTACAGATCAGACATAGTCCCGTAATCTGCAGTTCAGACATAGTCCCGTAATCTACAGATCAGACATAGTCCTGTAATCTACAGATCAGACATAGTCCCGTAATCTACAGATCAGACATAGTCCCGTGATCTACAGATCAGACATAGTCGCGTAATCTACAGCTCAGACATAGTCCTGTAATCTACAGCTCAGACATAGTCCCGTAATCTACAGCTCAGACATAGTCCTGTAATCTACAGATCAGACATAGTCCCGTAATCTACAGATCAGACATAGTCCTGTAATCTACAGATCAAACATAGTCCCGTAATCTACAGATCAGACATAGTCGCATAATCTACAGCTCAGACATAGTCCTGTAATCTACAGATCAGACATAGTCCCGTAATCTACAGATCAGACATAGTCCTGTAATCTACAGATCAAACATAGTCCCGTAATCTACAGATCAGACATAGTCGCATAATCTACAGCTCAGACATAGTCCTGTAATCTACAGATCAGACATAGTCCTGTAATCTACAGCTCAGACATAGTCCTGTAATCTACAGATCAGACATAGTCCTGTAATCTACAGCTCAGACATAGTCCTGTAATCTACAGCTCAGACATAGTCCTGTAATCTACAGATCAGACATAGTCCTGTAATCTACAGCTCAGACATAGTCCTGTAATCTACAGCTCAGACATAGTCCTGTAATCTACAGATCAGACATAGTCCTGTAATCTACAGCTCAGACATAGTCCTGTAATCTACAGATCAGACATAGTCCTGTAATCTACAGCTCAGACTAGCTATTTACCTGAAACACTTCAACACACACTAATGGTCCAATGACACCATACTGTAACATGGAAAACAGAACACAACCGTTTAATCCTACAGACAAACAACCAGATACGTGTTTTTTTGATGACATGATCTTTCAGTAATGACTCTTGATGTGGCAACACATTCCAAAAGAGACAAATATTTAACAATATCAGCATTTTTCAAAACGCACACATATTGGTTCTTCATTGCAAGGGGTCAATTGTTACTTAAACATCACAACAGCATATAGTCTGTGCATATCGGGAGATGCATTGCCCTGTGGGTAATCTCCTCAGCCGAAGAGAGAGCAAGAAAGAGTGGAAAAAGAGAAGGAGTTTTCTCCCCTGCTCTCCATTCCTCAGAAGACTCCTTCTTTCCTTCCATCTGAATACTACCACACAGTATTCTGGTTAGTCTGTCTCAGAGCAGAGACCACATCTAGACCCATCGCTGGGACAGTCTTGGAAACCCGTTGGCCATGGGCAGCATTACTGCATTGCTACTCTGTGTCTTACAGGATCTAATAATAGCCCTGGACCCTACTGGCCCCTGGTCCTGGACCCTACTGGCCCCTGGTCCTGGACCCTGCTGGCCCCTGGTCCTGGACCCTACTGGCCCCTGGTCCTGGACCCTACTGGCCCCTGGTCCTGGACCCTGCTGGCCCCTGGTCCTGGACCCTGCTGGCCCCTGGTCCTGGACCCTGCTGGCCCCTGGTCCTGGACCCTGCTGGCCCCTGGTCCTGGACCCTGCTGGCCCCTGGTCCTGGACCCTACTGGCCCCTGGTCCTGGACCCTACTGGCCCCTGGTCCTGGACCCTGCTGGCCCCTGGTCCTGGACCCTACTGGCCCCTGGTCCTGGACCCTGCTGGCCCCTGGTCCTGGACCCTGCTGGCCCCTGGTCCTGGACCCTGCTGGCCCCTGGCCCTGGCCCCTGGTCCTGGACCCTACTGGCCCCTGGTCCTGGACCCTACTGGCCCCTGGTCCTGGACCCTACTGGCCCCTGGTCCTGGACCCTGCTGGCCCCTGGTCCTGGACCCTACTGGCCCCTGGTCCTGGACCCTACTGGCCCCTGGTCCTGGACCCTGCTGGCCCCTGGTCCTGGACCCTACTGGCCCCTGGTCCTGGACCCTACTGGCCCCTGGTCCTGGACCCTACTGGCCCCTGGTCCTGGACCCTGCTGGCCCCTGGTCCTGGACCCTACTGGCCCCTGGTCCTGGACCCTGCTGGCCCCTGGTCCTGGACCCTGCTGGCCCCTGGTCCTGGACCCTACTGGCAGCCATGTCACTTTGGATGAGTGCTGCCTGACATATTGGAGAGGGCGGCTGATGCATTTGCCCCTCATTAACTGTGTCCCTCCAGTCTGTGGTAAGGGTTAACATTAAAACAGCCAGGAGGCCAAGGACTGGGAAGGCAGAGAGATTTCAGATGTATTCACTATTGGAGTTCTCTTCATTTTTCAGTGGAGGCATTGAGCTTAAAACATGGCCACTATTTTTGTCTCTCCTCATCTCACCTCTCCTCACCCCATTCTGTTTACACCTCTGTCATGCAGTGATCACATCTCATCACTCTCCATCCCTCTATCTCTCTCACAGGTCCTGCCATAGTTAGCTGCCCCCAACAGTGTTCTCCAGTAGCCACTCTGGTAGAAGTGATGCTAGGTGACACAGCTCCAGCTGGGCTTGAGAATGACCTGCTACTGTCACAAACAGCACATAGGTACTTGCTGGACTAGTAACACTAGAATCTCAGCAATGCAGGGACAGTCTGGAGAAAATGATGCAGTCTTAGACTGAATGTGTGTGTGTGTACTGCGCTTGGTGGTTATCCATAGTGTCAGTTTCC
>NC_052329.1:14249470-14346302 GCF_016432855.1 Salvelinus namaycush
AGCTCTCTTACAGCTCTCTAGGACACAGATACAGCAGGACGTGAGACACAACAGCTCTCCTACAGCTCTCTAGGACACAGATACAGCAGGACGTGAGACACAACAGCTCTCCTACAGCTCTCTAGGACACAGATACAGCAGGACGTGAGACACACCAGCTCTCCTACAGCTCTCTAGGACACAGATACAGCAGGACGTGAGACACAACAGCTCTCCTACAGCTCTCTAGGACACAGATACAGCAGGATGTGAGACACAACAGCTCTCCTACAGCTCTCTAGGACACAGATACAGCAGGATGTGAGACACAACAGCTCTCCTACAGCTCTCTAGGACACAGATACAGCAGGATGTGAGACACAACAGCTCTCTTACAGCTCTCTAGGACACAGATACAGCAGGACGTGAGACACAACAGCTCTCCTACAGCTCTCTAGGACACAGATACAGCAGGACGTGAGACACAACAGAGAAAATAGCATCTCTGCATGACACTTCTACTCCCAATGTGTGATCCTTGTTTTCTATGTTCAGATTTCAGATATCATCAACCATAATGATCTGAGGAGCACCACGACCACCAGCCACTGAGGAGCACAATCATTATGAATTCTCATTGAACAGATCATTCAATGAGCGCGGGCTAGTCATCCACCCACAGTAAAGATAGAGAGAGATATAGAGATAGAGACACAGATAGAGGAAGAGAGGGATGAGGTCTCTAGTTCTTGTGGTCTCTAAATGATGTGCATGAGTGCTCAGTATCTGATGAGCAGAGAGAGAGACATAGGGAAAGAGAGAGAGAGAGAGAGAGAGAGAGAGAGAGAGAGAGAGAGAGAGAGAGAGAGAGAGAGAGAGAGAGAGAGAGAGAGAGAGAGAGAGAGAGGAGAGAGAGAGAGAGAATTGAGACTGCATGAAACCAAATTGAGACTCCGCATGCAGAATTCTGCAAAAATATCCTCCGTGTACAATGTAGAACACCAAATAATGCAGAGCAGAATTAAACCGATACCAGCTAATTATCAAAATCCAGAAAGAGCTGCTAAATTCTACAACCACCCAAAAGGAAGAGATTCCCAAACCTTCCATTTCAAAGCCATCACCTACTGAGAGATGAACCTGGAGAAGAGTCCCCTAAGCAAGCTGGTCCTGGGGCTCTGTTCACAAACACAAACACACCCCACAGCGCCCCAGGACAGCAACACAATTACACCCAACCAAATCATGAGAAAACAAAAAGATAATTACTTGACACATTGGAAAGAATTATCAAAAAAAACAGAGCAAACTAGAATGCTATTTGGCCCTAAACAGAGAGTACACAGTGGCAGAATAACTGACCACTGTGACTGACCCAAACTTAAGGAAAGCTTTTACAATGTACAGACTCAGTGATCATTGCCTTGCTATTGAGAAAGGCCGCCGTAGGCAGATCTGGCTCTCAAGAGAAGACAGGCTAGGTGCACACTGCCCACAAAATGAGGTGGAAACTGAGCTGCACTTCCGGACCTCCTGCCCAATGTATGACCATATTAGAGACACATATTTCCCTCAGATTACACAGATCCACAAAGAATTAAAAAACAAACCCAATTTTGATAAACTCTCAATATCTACTCGGTGAAATACCAGAGTGTGCCATCACAGCAGCAAGACTTGTGAACTGTTGCCACAAGAAAAGGTCAACCACTTGCTTTGGCAATGTTAACATATGTTTCCCATGCCAATAAAGCCCTTGAATTGAGAGAGAGAGAGAGAGAGAGAGAGAGAGAGAGAGAGAGAGAGAGAGAGAGAGAGAGAGAGCGAGAGAGCGAGAGAGCGAGAGAGAGAGAGAGAGAGAGAGAGAGAGAGCGAGAGAGAGCGAGAGAGAGCGAGAGAGAGCGAGAGAGAGCGAGAGAGAGCGAGAGAGAGCGAGAGAGAGCGAGAGAGAGCGAGAGAGAGCGAGAGAGCGAGAGAGCGAGAGAGCGAGAGAGCGAGAGAGCGAGAGAGCGAGAGAGCGAGAGAGCGAGAGAGCGAGAGAGCGAGAGAGCGAGAGAGCGAGAGAGCGAGAGAGCGAGAGAGAGAGAGAGAGAGAGAGAGAGAGAGAGAGAGAGAGAGAGAGAGAGAGAGCGAGAGAGCGAGAGAGCGAGAGAGCGAGAGAGCGAGAGAGCGAGAGAGAGAGAGAGAGAGAGAGAGAGAGAGAGAGAGAGAGAGAGAGAGAGAGAGAGAGAGAGCGAGAGAGCGAGAGAGCGAGAGAGCGAGAGAGCGAGAGAGCGAGAGAGCGAGAGAGCGAGAGAGCGAGAGAGCGAGAGAGCGAGAGAGCGAGAGAGCGAGAGAGAGAGAGAGAGAGAGAGAGAGATGACTCTAAATGTTCCACTATGTCAGCTATCTCATCCAAAGAGCACATTAAGACCAGCCTCTGTCCTGTAATCACACACTGGTCTATAATGGGAATCCAGCCTCTGTTACTCTAGACTGTTAGACTTTTCCTCCATTCCTTCCTCTACTCAGTAGCTAGTGTAGATGGCTGGGGCTTATAGCCATATCTATCTGGTGTTGAAGCATCAAGCATGCAGGTCTGCTGATGACAAAGGCTAGAGATGGTGCAATCATCCGTGGATGAGAGAGGGCATGCTGATGACAGAGGATGAGAGAGGGCCTGCTGATGACAGCGGATGAGAGAGGGCCTGCTGATGACAGCGGATGAGAGAGGGCCTGCTGATGACAGCGGATGAGAGAGGGCCTGCTGATGACAGAGGATGAGAGAGGGCCTGCTGATGACAGCGGATGAGAGAGGGCCTGCTGATGACAGCGGATGAGAGAGGGCCTGCTGATGACAGCGGATGAGAGAGGGCCTGCTGATGACAGTGGATGAGAGAGGGCCTGCTGATGACAGCGGATGAGAGAGGGCCTGCTGATGACAGCGGATGAGAGAGGGCCTGCTGATGACAGCAGATGAGAGAGGGCCTGCTGATGACAGTAGATTAGAGAGGGCCTGCTGATGACAGTAGATGAGAGAGGGCCTGCTGATGACAGTAGATGAGAGAGGGCCTGCTGATGACAGTAGATGAGAGAGGGCCTGCTGATGACAGTAGATGAGAGAGGGCCTGCTGATGACAGTAGATGAGAGAGGGCCTGCTGATGACAGTAGATGAGAGAGGGCCTGCTGATGACATTCAAGTTTAACTCATGTCATATGAACCTTATTGGAATTAAACAAAAATGCTTGCAATTAACTTCCATTCATTCTATGCAATAAATGTGAGTGTGGATCTGGTAGAATCCCAGCATCTTGCACTCGAATACAATCCCAACCATCCCTATAATCAAAGGAACTAAACGGCAGAAACAGATTCTCATTGTCTGGTTACTTTCAGGTCAGGTGAGGTTCAGAGTGATTTCATGACATTTCAAACCCTGGAGCCATTAAAGGGAGGGGACCTCTGTAAAACAGGGACATTTAGCACCACCACAGCCTCAAAGACACCCCCCTGAACTGCTCTTTTCCCCAGCCACAATCACAGAGCCAACACTGGGGTCTCACAAAGATCAGTGGGAATGGTAGAGAGAGGGGGAACACACACACCGTGATGTGAAACTGGTGTGTGTGAGTGAGCCGCACAGAGTGAACCAGACCATGAATCCCATGGGTAATGAATGTGTATGGTGGGACTGAGGATGCTGTAAAACCCAATTAGATTTGATCAGCTTACTAACTATCTCAGTGAGATGAACAGATAGGTAGGTAGGTAGGTAGGTAGGTAGGTAGGTAGGTAGGTAGGTAGGTAGGTAGGTAGGTAGGTAGGTAGGTAGGTAGGTAGGTAGGTAGGTAGGTAGGTAGATAGATAACCCCTACTACCTCAGTGCTACAGCCCTAGACACTGTCTGTCTGTCAGCCTGCCCCCTACTGGGGAGCAAAGTGAGGTGCAGGGGGACACCTGGGGGGGATAGTGGAACAGCCCAGCTCCCCCAGTCACTCAGTGTTAACATATTCACAACAGGGGGCTAAATATAAACAGATGAGCGTGAAATTACTCAGCAACCAAAGCCTAATCCATCACAATACATCTACAAACAGATGCACATCCTTATATTTACCATATCGTCCAAATCATATATATGCTGGAATGATTTAGTATGTATAGTGGTATGTTGGGATGTGTAGACATGCATCTTAAAAATAAAATAGAATCACACCGTGCAATAAGAACATCTTGCTCCAAACAGCACATCATTGAACTGAGATTACTGCTGCAAACAGCACATTATTGAACTGAGATTATTGCTGCAAACAGCACATCATTGAACTGAGATTACTGCTCCAAACAGCACATTATTGAACTCAGATTATTGCTCCAAACAGCACATTATTGAACTGAGATTATTGCTGCAAACAGCACATTATTGAACTGAGATTATTGCTGCAAACAGCACATTATTGAACTGAGATTATTGCTGCAAACAGCACATCATTGAACTGAGATTACTGCTCCAAACAGCACATTATTGAACTCAGATTATTGCTCCAAACAGCACATTATTGAACTCAGATTATTGCTCCAAACAGCACATTATTGAACTGAGATTACTGCTCCAAACAGCACATTATTGAACTCAGATTATTGCTCCAAACAGCACATTATTGAACTCAGATTATTGCTCCAAACAGCACATTATTGAACTGAGATTACTGCTCCAAACAGCACATTATTGAACTGAGA
This sequence comes from Salvelinus namaycush, assembly GCF_016432855.1. NCBI lineage: Eukaryota > Metazoa > Chordata > Actinopteri > Salmoniformes > Salmonidae > Salvelinus > Salvelinus namaycush. The sequence continues at coordinate 14,254,171 of NC_052329.1, forward strand.
TTATTGCTGCAAACAGCACATTATTGAACTGAGATTATTGCTGCAAACAGCACATCATTGAACTGAGATTACTGCTCCAAACAGCACATTATTGAACTCAGATTATTGCTCCAAACAGCACATTATTGAACTCAGATTATTGCTCCAAACAGCACATTATTGAACTGAGATTACTGCTCCAAACAGCACATTATTGAACTCAGATTATTGCTCCAAACAGCACATTATTGAACTCAGATTATTGCTCCAAACAGCGCATTATTGAACTGAGATTACTGCTCCAAACAGCACATTATTGAACTCAGATTATTGCTCCAAACAGCACATTATTGAACTCAGATTATTGCTCCAAACAGCACATTATGGAACTGAGATTATTGCTGTTTATTCCTCAGCCGTATCCCTCCTCATCAAACATATGCACCTGGGAGCTGGGACTGATGTTGTCAAGATGACGAAGATACCATCCTTATCCCTGTCTTCAAACACCTCCATCTCTCCCAGCCACATGAAAGAGAGGAACAAAGTGGTGGCAATCGCTCCTGCATTCCTTCTGCAGAGCACGGTGCTCTGCTCCACCGCCACAGCAGCCAACCGTCAAAAGATGTGCTTGTGTATTTTCTCCCCTGCCTGAGACTGGGCTGTTTGAACAGATCACTGTCACCATTCTGAGGCTGTCTGCTTTATACTGTATGAACCCAGAATAGGGAAATACCACCATATAGAATGGTGCCATAAACGAAAATAAACAAAGAGAGATGGAGGGAAAAAGAGCGAGAGAGCGAGAGAGAGCGGGAGAGCGGGAGAGGCAGCCATTGATTTAGACAATTATTTGATCAGTATAGACTAACCAATCAAATACATTTGCATTTGCATTATTGAATATTGAATCTAATTTCAGCAACTTCTCTGTCAAACAATATTGACTCCAGAGAGGGAAAAGTCCATACCAGGAGTCAGGATTCGTAGAGTAATTTAGTCAACAAGCGACAGGGAAGATACATTCTCTGTGTGATCTGTCTGCTTCTCAGAATCAGCCTGAAGCTTTGCGTAACTACATCCATGAAATAGAGAGGTGAAGATCTGCTTTCCATCCTCCATATGTGACTAGAGAACAGGCATAGCAACCCACCAGAAACCCAACTTCAGGAAGATATCTTTAAATGTGGAGATTGTCTCCACCGATGCATGTCTGTTTTATATAGGGCCTGCGTGCGTCCCGCTCTGCATGGGGTCCTCTGGTCGGACACCTTTCTTCTGCCGCCTACACACAAAGAATATAACGACCCTCAGAATCATTTTAGAAAGTCCACCTCTACTTTAATAGGTGCCCTCCATTACATTAATAAAGCAATGGAGCACATCTAGTCAAGGTTAAAAGCAGGGTATGATCACTGGCTCTGGGTTTGTGGAAAACACTGGCAGAACAGGGCATTTCTGCTGCTCTTCAGCCTTTAGGAGGCACTGACCCAGAAACACACAGCTGGGCAGGCCTGACCCCCCAGACCGCTGCTGAATATACAGGAAGGAGAGAGAGAGGGAGGGAGGGAGGACGATGGGAAGGAGAGAGGGAGGGAGGGAGGACGAGGGAAGGAGGGAGGGAGGGAGGGAGGGAGGGCAGGAAGGAGAGAAAAAAAGGGTGTGGGGGGAGAGAGAGTAAGATGGAGATAGAGGTGGAATCATCCCTGGTTAGAAGGGGGAGATAGCAGCTAGGTCACCTGTTATACAAGTCAGTATTCAACATCCATCCATGTCTGAGGACATTGGGAGATGATGTGGAAACTGACCACAAGGGGGCAACAGTGAGCGCTGTTACTTTCAAGTACGTTTTCATTTTGCTACGGTGTATTGGCCGGGGATGGCAGATGGGCGTGAGCATCTGATTCCAACCTTAAACCTTAACTTAACTATTCAGGGTTAATGCCTGAACTTAACCCTAACCCTAACAATGTGAAATTAATGCTCGAGGTGGAGAATCACTGGTTAGAGGGGGGATAGAGGGAGATAGAGGTGGAGTATCACTGGTTAAAGGGGGGATAGAGGGAGGTAGAGGTGGAGTATCACTGGTTAGAGGGGGTATAGAGGGAGGTAGAGGTGGAGTATCACTGGTTAGAGGGGAGATAGAGGTGGAGTATCACTGGTTAGAGGGGAGATAGAGGGAGGTAGAGGTGGAGTATCACTGGTTAGAGGGAGGTAGAGGTGGAGTATCACTGGTTAGAGGGAGGTAGAGGTGGAGTATCACTGGTTAGAGGGAGGTAGAGGTGGAGTATCACTGGTTAGAGGGAGATAGAGGTGGAGTTTCACTGGTTATAGGGAGGTAGAGGTGGAGTATCACTGGTTATAGGGAGGTAGAGGTGGAGTATCACTGGTTATAGGGGGTATAGAGGGAGGTAGAGGTGGAATATCACTGGTTAGAGGGGGGATAGAGGGAGATAGAGGTGGAATATCACTGGTTAGAGGGAGGATAGAGGTGGAGTATCACTGGTTAGAGGGGGGATAGAGGGAGATAGAGGTGGAGTATCACTGGTTAGAGGGAGGTAGAGGTGGAGTATCACTGGTTAGAGGGGGGATATAGGGAGGTAGAGGTGGAGTATCACTGGTTAGAGGGGGTATAGAGGTGGAGTATCACTGGCTAGAGGGGGGATAGAGGGAGATAGAGGCGGAGTATCACTGGTTAGAGGGGGTATAGAGGGAGATAGAGGTGGAATATCACTGGTTAGAGGGAGGATAGAGGTGGAGTATCACTGGTTAGAGGGGGGATATAGGGAGGTAGAGGTGGAGTATCACTGGTTAGAGGGGGGATAGAGGTGGAGTATCACTGGCTAGAGGGGGGATAGAGGGAGATAGAGGCGGAGTATCACTGGTTAGAGGGGGTATAGAGGGAGATAGAGGTGGAATATCACTGGTTAGAGGGAGGATAGAGGTGGATTATCACTGGTTAGAGGGGGGATAGAGGTGGAGTATCACTGGTTAGAGGGGTGATAGAGGTGGAGTATCACTGGTTAGAGGGGTGATAGAGGGGGGATAGAGGTGGAGTATCACTGGTTAGAGGGAGGATAGAGGTGGAGTGTCACTGGTTAGAGGGGGGATAGAGGGAGATAGAGGTGGAGTATCACTGTTAGAGGGAGGTAGAGGTGGAGAATCACTGGTTAGAGGGGGGATAGAGGTGGAGTATCACTGGTTAGAGGGGTGATAGAGGTGGAGTATCACTGGTTAGAGGGGGATAGAGGTGGAGTATCACTGGTTAGAGGGGGTAGAGGTGGAGTATCACTGGTTAGAGGGGGTAGAGGTGGAGTATCACTGGTTAGAGGGGGTAGAGGTGGAGTATCACTGGTTAGAGGGGGTAGAGGTGGAGTATCACTGGTTAGAGGGGGTAGAGGTGGAGTATCACTGGTTAGAGGGGAGATAGAGGTGGAGTATCACTGGTTAGAGGGGGGATAGAGGGAGGTAGAGGTGGAGTATCACTGGTTAGAGGGGGATAGAGGTGGAGTATCACTGGTTAGAGGGGGGATAGAGGGAGATAGAGGTGGAGTATCACTGGTTAGAGGGAGGTAGAGGTGGAGAATCACTGGTTAGAGGGGGGATAGAGGGAGATAGACGTGGAGTATCAGTGGTTAGAGGGGTGATAGAGGTGGAGTATCACTGGTTAGAAGGGGGATAGAGGTGGAAAATCATTGGTTAGAGGGGGGAGAGAGGGAGGTAGAGGTGGAGTATCACTGGTTAGAGGGGGGATAGAGGGAGATAGAGGTGGAGTATCACTGGTTAGAGGGGGGGATAGAGGTGGAGTATCACTGGTTAAAGGGGGGATAGAGGGAGGTAGAGGTGGAGTATCACTGGTTAGAGGGGGTATAGAGGGAGGTAGAGGTGGAGTATCACTGGTTAGAGGGGAGATAGAGGTGGAGTATCACTGGTTAGAGGGGAGATAGAGGGAGGTAGAGGTGGAGTATCACTGGTTAGAGGGAGGTAGAGGTGGAGTATCACTGGTTAGAGGGAGGTAGAGGTGGAGTATCACTGGTTAGAGGGAGGTAGAGGTGGAGTATCACTGGTTAGAGGGAGATAGAGGTGGAGTTTCACTGGTTATAGGGAGGTAGAGGTGGAGTATCACTGGTTATAGGGAGGTAGAGGTGGAGTATCACTGGTTATAGGGGGTATAGAGGGAGGTAGAGGTGGAATATCACTGGTTAGAGGGGGGATAGAGGGAGATAGAGGTGGAATATCACTGGTTAGAGGGAGGATAGAGGTGGAGTATCACTGGTTAGAGGGGGGATAGAGGGAGATAGAGGTGGAGTATCACTGGTTAGAGGGAGGTAGAGGTGGAGTATCACTGGTTAGAGGGGGGATATAGGGAGGTAGAGGTGGAGTATCACTGGTTAGAGGGGGTATAGAGGTGGAGTATCACTGGCTAGAGGGGGGATAGAGGGAGATAGAGGCGGAGTATCACTGGTTAGAGGGGGTATAGAGGGAGATAGAGGTGGAATATCACTGGTTAGAGGGAGGATAGAGGTGGAGTATCACTGGTTAGAGGGGGGATATAGGGAGGTAGAGGTGGAGTATCACTGGTTAGAGGGGGGATAGAGGTGGAGTATCACTGGCTAGAGGGGGGATAGAGGGAGATAGAGGCGGAGTATCACTGGTTAGAGGGGGTATAGAGGGAGATAGAGGTGGAATATCACTGGTTAGAGGGAGGATAGAGGTGGATTATCACTGGTTAGAGGGGGGATAGAGGTGGAGTATCACTGGTTAGAGGGGTGATAGAGGTGGAGTATCACTGGTTAGAGGGGTGATAGAGGGGGGATAGAGGTGGAGTATCACTGGTTAGAGGGAGGATAGAGGTGGAGTGTCACTGGTTAGAGGGGGGATAGAGGGAGATAGAGGTGGAGTATCAATGTTAGAGGGAGGTAGAGGTGGAGAATCACTGGTTAGAGGGGGGATAGAGGTGGAGTATCACTGGTTAGAGGGGTGATAGAGGTGGAGTATCACTGGTTAGAGGGGGATAGAGGTGGAGTATCACTGGTTAGAGGGGGTAGAGGTGGAGTATCACTGGTTAGAGGGGGTAGAGGTGGAGTATCACTGGTTAGAGGGGGTAGAGGTGGAGTATCACTGGTTAGAGGGGGTAGAGGTGGAGTATCACTGGTTAGAGGGGGTAGAGGTGGAGTATCACTGGTTAGAGGGGAGATAGAGGTGGAGTATCACTGGTTAGAGGGGGGATAGAGGGAGGTAGAGGTGGAGTATCACTGGTTAGAGGGGGATAGAGGTGGAGTATCACTGGTTAGAGGGGGGATAGAGGGAGATAGAGGTGGAGTATCACTGGTTAGAGGGAGGTAGAGGTGGAGAATCACTGGTTAGAGGGGGGATAGAGGGAGATAGACGTGGAGTATCAGTGGTTAGAGGGGTGATAGAGGTGGAGTATCACTGGTTAGAAGGGGGATAGAGGTGGAAAATCATTGGTTAGAGGGGGGAGAGAGGGAGGTAGAGGTGGAGTATCACTGGTTAGATGGGGGATAGAGGGAGATAGAGGTGGAGTATCACTGGTTAGAGGGGGGGATAGAGGTGGAAAAGCACTGGTTAGAGGGGGGATAGAGGGAGATAAAGGTGGATTATCACTGGTTAGAGGGGGGATAGAGGGAGATAGAGGTGGAGTATCACTGGTTAGAGGGGGGGATAGAGGTGGAGTATCACTGGTTAGAGGGGTGATAGAGGGAGGGAGATGTGGAATATCACTGGTTAGAGGGAGGATAGAGGAGGAGTATCACTGGTTAGAGGGGGGATAGAGGGAGATAGAGGTGGAGTATCACTGGTTAGAGGGAGGTAGAGGTAGAGTATCACTGGTTAGAGGGGGGATAGAGGTGGAGTATCACTGGTTAGAGGGGGGGATAGAGGTGGAGTATCACTGGTTAGAGGGGGGATAGAGGTGGAGTATCACTGGTTAGAGGGGTGATAGAGGGAGGGAGATGTGGAATATCACTGGTTAGAGGGAGGTAGAGGTGGAGTATCACTGGTTAGAGGAGGGGATAGAGGGGGGATAGAGGTGGAGTATCACTGGTTAGAGGGGGTAGAGGTGGAGTATCACTGGTTAGAGGAGGGGATGGAGGTGGAGTATCACTGGTTAGAGGGGGGATAGAGGGAGGTGGAGGTGGAGTATCACTGGTTAGAGGGGGGATAGAGATGGAGTATCACTGGTTAGAGGGAGGTAGAGGTGGAGTATCACTGGTTAGAGGGGGGATAGAGGGGGGATAGAGGTGGAATATGACTGGTTAGAGGAGGGGATAGAGGTGGAGTATCACTGGTTAGAGGGGGGGATAGAGGGAGGTAGAGGTGGAGTATCACTGGTTAGTTTGGAATTCACCCCTGGAAAATCACCCAGGTAATTATTGTGTGTTTTACATCAACACCGCCCTGTACAGGTGTGGAGCGTGTGGGATAAACACTTGCACATGTGTGTGTGATTGAAGTCGATCAAAATGATGAAGAAACAATATACCCCCCTCCCCGCTTAAAAGCTGCCTTTTACAATTCATGTGGCAATTAGCATAATCAGTTCATGGATGATAACACTTTGTAAATGTGTCTGCTATTAATTCCACCAATTACAGGGGAAACATGCAAATGAACTGCTACTGTGTGGTGTGGATTGAAGAGAGACCCATGGATCTGAGGGTGATAGCAGACCAGAGATACAAACCACCCCCCCCCCCCCCCATGTCCTTTACGCCACACAGGACCTACCACTCATCTCCTGATGTCTTATCAGAAATATCAATACAAAATAAACACAATTCCATGTTCAAAACTGTTGACTGTTTAAACAACTCTCTCTACCCCTTCCTCCATGCAATTACCTCACAGGGAAAATGGTAAAACACAATGGGCCTTTATCATACTGTATGTAGTACTGTTGTATTCCACTCAGCCCCTGCCTCTTGACCATCTAGCCTCTTTGTAGTAGATCACCTTCCCATGAGTCATCACTTCACTGTCAGGCCAACACCTTTCACCTCCATTAATAGGTACCACTCATGTCTGGCTTAAATGAACAGACAGCCAATCAATTAGTGATGGCCAGGCAAGAACCTGTGTACACAGGGAACAGGAGAGAGACATACTGGGGCTGGAGAGGTCTAGAGGGGAGAGGAGAGACATACTGGGGCTGTAGAGGTCTAGAGGGGAGAGGAGAGAGACATACTGGGGCTGGAGAGGTCTAGAGGGGAGAGGAGAGACATACTGGGGCTGGAGAGGTCTAGAGGGGAGAGGAGAGAGACATACTGGGGCTGTAGAGGTCTAGAGGGGAGAGGAGAGACATACTGGGGCTGGAGAGGTCTAGAGGGGAGAGGAGAGACATACTGGGGCTGGAGAGATCTAGAGGGGAGAGGAGAGAGACATACTGGGGCTGTAGAGGTCTAGAGGGGAGAGGAGAGACATACTGGGGCTGTAGAGGTCTAGAGGGGAGAGGAGAGACATACTGGGGCTGTAGAGGTCTAGAGGGGAGAGGAGAGACATACTGGGGCTGGAGAGGTCTAGAGGGGAGAGGAGAGACATACTGGGGCTGTAGAGGTCTAGAGGGGAGAGGAGAGACATACTGGGGCTGTAGAGGTCTAGAGGGGAGAGGAGAGACATACTGGGGCTGTAGAGGTCTAGAGGGGAGAGGAGAGACATACTGGGGCTGGAGAGGTCTAGAGGGGCGAGGAGAGACATACTGGGGCTGGAGAGATCTAGAGGGGAGAGGAGAGACATACTGGGGCTGGAGAGGTCTAGAGGGGAGAGGAGAGACATACTGGTGCTGGGGAGGTCTAGAGGGGAGAGGGGAGAGACATACTGGGGCTGGGGAGGTCTAGAGGGGAGAGGAGAGACATACTGGGGCTGGAGAGGTCTAGAGGGGAGAGGAGAGACATGCTGGGGCTGGAGAGGTCTAGAGGGGAGAGGAGAGACATACTGGGGCTGTAGAGGTCTAGAGGGGAGAGGAGAGACATACTGGGGCTGGAGAGGTCTGGAGGGGAGAGGAGAGAGACATACTGGGGCTGGGGAGGTCTAGAGGGGAGAGGAGAGAGACATACTGGGGCTGGGGAGGTCTAGAGGGGAGAGGAGAGAGACATACTGGGGCTGTAGAGGTCTAGAGGGGAGAGGAGATACATACTGGGGCTGGAGAGATCTAGAGGGGAGAGGAGAGAGACATACTGGGGCTGTAGAGGTCTAGAGGGGAGAGGAGAGACATACTTGGGCTGGAGAGATCTAGAGGGGAGAGGAGAGACATACTGGGGCTGGAGAGGTCTAGAGGGGAGAGGAGAGACATACTGGGGCTGGAGAGATCTAGAGGGGAGAGGAGAGACATACTGGGGCTGGAGAGATCTAGAGGGGAGTGGAGAGACATACTGGGGCTGGAGAGGTCTAGAGGGGAGAGGAGAGACATACTGGGGCTGGAGAGGTCTAGAGGGGAGAGGAGAGAGACATACTGGGGCTGGAGAGGTCTAGAGGGGAGAGGAGAGAGACATACTGGGGCTGGAGAGGTCTAGAGGGGAGAGGAGAGAGACATACTGGGGCTGGAGAGATCTAGAGGGGAGAAGAGAGAGACATACTGGGGCTGGAGAGGTCTAGAGGGGAGAGGAGAGAGACATACTGGGGCTGGAGAGGTCTAGAGGGGAGAGGAGAGAGACATACTGGGGCTGGAGAGGTCTAGAGGGGAGAGGAGAGAGACATACTGGGGCTGGAGAGGTCTAGAGGGGAGAGGAGAGAGACATACTGGGGCTGGAGAGGTCTAGAGGGGAGAGGAGAGAGACATACTGGGGCTGGAGAGGTCTAGAGGGGAGAGGAGAGAGACATACTGGGGCTGTAGAGGTCTAGAGGGGAGAGGAGAGACATACTGGGGCTGTAGAGGTCTAGAGGGGAGAGGAGAGACATACTGGGGCTGGAGAGGTTTAGAGGGGAGAGGAGAGACATGCTGGGGCTGGAGAGGTCTAGAGGGGAGAAGAGAGAGACATACTGGGGCTGGAGAGATCTAGAGGGGAGAGGAGAGACATGCTGGGGCTGTAGAGATCTAGAGGGGAGAGGAGAGACATACTGGGGCTGGAGAGATCTAGAGATCGGGAGAGACACTTAAGTGTTTTAGTACTATATCTCTTGACACAATGATGAAAATGATCATGGCCTCTAAACCTTCAAGCTGCATACTGGATCCTATTCCTACTAAACTACTGAAAGAGCTGCTTCCTGTGCTTGGCCCTCCTATGTTGAACATAATAAACAGCTCTCTATCCACCGGATGTGTACCAAACTCACTAAAAGTGGCAGTGATAAAGCCTCTCTTGAAAAAGCCAAACCTTGACCCGGAAAATATAAAAAACTATCGGCCTATATCGAATCTTCCATTCCTCTCAAAAATTTTAGAAAAAGCTGTTGCGCAGCAACTCACTGCCTTTCTGAAGACAAACAATGTATACGAAATGCTTCAGTCTGGTTTTAGACCCCATCATAGCACTGAGACTGCACTTGTGAAGGTGGTAAATGACCTTTTAATGGCGTCAGACCGAGGCTCTGCATCTGTCCTCGTGCTACTAGACCTTAGTGCTGCCTTTGACACCATCGATCACCACATTCTTTTGGAGAGACTGGAAACCCAAATTGGTCTACACGGACAAGTTCTGGCCTGGTTTAGATCTTACCTGTCGGAAAGATATCAGTTTGTCTCTGTGAATGGTTTGTCCTCTGACAAATCAACTGTACATTTCGGTGTTCCTCAAGGTTCCGTTTTAGGACCACTATTGTTTTCACTATATATTTTACCTCTTGGGGATGTTATTCGAAAACATAATGTTAACTTTCACTGCTATGCGGATGACACACAGCTGTACATTTCAATGAAACATGGTGAAGCCCCAAAATTGCCCTCGCTAGAAGCCTGTGTTTCAGACATAAGGAAGTGGATGGCTGAAAACTTTCTACTTTTAAACTCGGACAAAACAGAGATGCTTGTTCTAGGTCCCAAGAAACAAAGAGATCTTCTGTTAAATCTGACAATTCATCTTGATGGTTGTAAAGTCGTCTCAAATAAAACTGTGAAGGACCTCGGCGTTACTCTTGACCCTGATCTCTCTTTTGACGAACATATCAAGACTGTTTCAAGGACAGCTTTTTTCCATCTACGTAACATTGCAAAAATCAGACATTTTCTGTCCAAAAATGATGCAGAAAAATTAATCCATGCATTTGTTACTTCTAGGTTAGACTACTGCAATGCTCTACTTTCCGGCTACCCGGATAAAGCACTAAATAAACTTCAGTTAGTGCTAAATACGGCTGCTAGAATCCTGACTAGAACCAAGAAATTTGATCATATTACTCCAGTGCTAGCTTCCCTACACTGGCTTCCTGTTAAGGCAAGGGCTGATTTCAAGGTTTTACTGTTAACTTATAAAGCGTTACATGGGCTTGCTCCTACCTATCTTTCCGAGTTGGTCCTCCCGTACATACCAATACGTACGCTACGGTCACAAGACGCAGGCCTCCTAATTGTCCCTAGAATTTCTAAGCAAACAGCGGGAGGCAGGGCTTTCTCCTATAGATCTCCATTTTTATGGAACAGTCTGCCTACCCATGTGAGAGACGCAGACTCGGTCTCAACCTTTAAGTCTTTACTGAAGACTTATCTCTTCAGTAGGTCATATGATTGAGTGTAGTCTGGCCCAGGAGTGTGAAGGTGAACGGAAAGGCTCTGGAGCAACGAACCGCCCTTGCTGTCTCTGCCTGGCCGGTTCCCCTCTCTCCACTGGGATTCTCTGCCTCTAACCCTATTACAGGGGCTGAGTCACTGGCTTACTGGTGCTCTTTCATGCCGTCCCTAGGAGGGGTGCGTCACTTGAGTGGGTTGAGTTACTGACGTGATCTTCCTGTCTGGGTTGGCGCCCCCCCCTGGTTTGTGCTGTGGTGGAGATCTTTGTGGGCTATACTCGGCCTTGTCTCAGGATTGTAAGTTGGTGGTTGAAGATATCCCTCTAGTGGTGCGGGGGCTGTGCTTTGGCAAAGTGGGTGGGGTTATATCCTTCCTGTTTGGCCCTGTCCGGGGGTATCTTCGGATGGGGCCACAGTGTCTCCTGACCGCTCCTGTCTCAGCCTCCAGTATTTATGCTGCAGTAGTTTATGTGTCGGGGGGCTAGGGTCAGTTGGTTATACCTGGAGTACTTCTCCTGTCTTATCCAGTGTCCTGTGTGAATTTAAGTATGCTCTCTCTAATTCTCTCGTTCTCTCTTTCTTTCTTTCTCTCTGAGAACCTGAGCCCTAGGACCATACGTCAGGACTACCGGGCATGATGACTCCTTGCTGTCCCCAGTCCGCCTGGCCTTGCTGCTATTCCAGTTTCAACTGTTCTGCCTGTGGTTACGGAACCCCTACCTGTCCCAGACCTGCTGTTTTCAACTCTTAATGATCGGCTATGAAAAGCCAACAGATTTATTCCTGATTATTATTTGACCATGCTTGTCATTTATGAACATTTTGAAAATCTTGGCTCTCTCTAATTTTCTCCTTCTCTCTTTCTTTCTCTCGGAGGACCTGAGCCCTAGGACCATACGTCGGGACTACCGGGCGTGGTGACTCCTTGCTGTCCCCAGTCCACCTGGCCTTGCTGCTATTCCAGTTTCAACTGTTCTGCCTGCGGTTATGGAACCGCCACCTGTCCCAGACCTGTTGTTTTTCAACTCTTAATGATCGGCTATGAAAAGCCAACTGAAAATTATTCATGATTATTATTTGACCATGCTTGTCACTTATGAACATTTTTGAACATCTTGGCATAGTTCTGTTATAATCTCCACCCGGCACAGCCAGAAGAGGACTGGCCACCCCTCATAGCCTGGTTCCTCTCTAGGTTTCTTCCTAGGTTTTGGCCTTTCTAGGGAGTTTTTCCTAGCCACCATGCTTCTACACCTGCATTACTAGCTGTTTGGGGTTTTAGGCTGGGTTTCTGTACAGCACTTCGAGATATTAGCTGATGTACGAAGGGCTATATAAAATAAACTTGATTGATTGATTGATAGAGGGGAGAGGAGAGACATACTGGGGCTGGAGAGATCTAGAGGGGAGAGGAGAGATACATACTGGGGCTGGAGAGATCTAGAGGGGAGAGGAGAGACATACTGGGGCTGGAGAGGTCTAGAGGGGAGAGGAGAGACATACTGGGGCTGGAGAGGTCTAGAGGGGAGAGGAGAGACATACTGGGGCTGTAGAGATCTAGAGGGGAGAGGAGATACATACTGGGGCTGGAGAGGTCTAGAGGGGAGAGGAGAGACATGCTGGGGCTGGAGAGGTCTAGAGGGGAGAGGAGAGACATGCTGGGGCTGGAGAGGTCTAGAGGGGAGAGGAGAGACATACTGGGGCTGGAGAGGTCTAGAGGGGAGAGGAGATACATACTGGGGCTGGAGAGGTCTAGAGGGGAGAGGAGAGACATGCTGGGGCTGGAGAGGTCTAGAGGGGAGAGGAGAGACATGCTGGGGCTGGAGAGGTCTAGAGGGGAGAGGAGAGACATGCTGGGGCTGGAGAGGTCTAGAGGGGAGAGGAGAGACATACTGGGGCTGGAGAGGTCTAGAGGGGAGAGGAGAGACATACTGGGGCTGGAGAGGTCTAGAGGGGAGAGGAGAGACATGCTGGGGCTGGAGAGGTCTAGAGGGGAGAGGAGAGACATACTGGGGCTGGAGAGGTCTAGAGGGGAGAGGAGAGACATACTGGGGCTGGAGAGGTCTAGAGGGGAGAGGAGAGACATGCTGGGGCTGGAGAGGTCTAGAGGGGAGAGGAGAGACATACTGGGGCTGGAGAGGTCTAGAGGGGAGAGGAGAGACATACTGGGGCTGGAGAGGTCTAGAGGGGAGAGGAGAGACATGCTGGGGTTGGAGAGGTCTAGAGGGGAGAGGAGAGACATACTGGGGCTGTAGAGGTCTAGAGGGGAGAGGAGAGACATACTGGGGCTGGGGAGGTCTAGAGGGGAGAGGAGAGAGACTAACAGACCATAACTCTCCTCTGTCTCTGTACCTTCAAACTAAGCAGTCCTACAGGCACACAGTCCTCCCTCCCCTGATGTATTACCTGTTATATTACACCTCTCTCTTTCTCTCCATCAAAACTCTTCGTTTCTTCTTTTACACTGTTCTAATTATCTTCCATTTAACTCCTCCTCTCTTTCTCTATCTTTCTCTTTCTCCTTCTCTCTCTCTCTCTCTTAAAACACTTAAGGAGTCCAACACTAGATGAAGGGTTCTCTATGTCTGTCTCTATGTCCGTCTACTGTACTGGGTAAGATATATCAGCTAATCCGATTAGCATGAGGATTTGATTTCCCATGGCACTGTCTGTCTGGTCTGGAGTAGAGTAGCCTGAGTCGGCTAATTCCTCCTAGCTCCATCACATATCCATATAGAAATGAACATGCTTGGTCTAATTGGCATGTAATCCCTCCAGTGCCTCTTGCTTTACCCTACTTCACCCTGCCTCTCCCTCTACATCTATCCCTCCATCAAGGCATTCTTTCCACTCATCCTCTAATTCATTCATCCCTCCATCCAGCTGATGAGTTCATTTCTCTCCCATCAGCAGCAGCGGTGCCAGTTGTCTGGGCAACCCGTGTGACCTGGGAGAATCTCTTAACAGCCTCCTCTCACATATAACCATCGATTGGTCTGCACCCCCCTGTCAGAGACAATCAATACATCATTCCTTCAGTAACCAGGAGGCCTCCCTCTCTCTCTCTCTCTCTCTCCTCTCCACCACTCCCTCACTCTCCTCACAGCCTCTTCCTTCCCTGCATCACTTCACTTCCATTGTATTATTATTTCGTTGGTTGGATCGATGCAGCCCACCAGGCCTGCACTGTAAACCACACCACAATTACAGCTGCTGCTAATCTTCCTGTTGACTCCTGCCCATTCACAACATCCAATACTCAACATAAAGACCATACAGAAAGTAATTCAATCAAATGGGATTCTGAGGAATTAATATCACTTAAAACTTCTTGCCACTATAGGGGGTGCTGTTTTCGCATTAGCATAATTTCCTCTACAGATTAAACTGCCTCTTCTTCAATTATTGCTCTTACATATGCATATAATTAATACCATTGGATAGAAAACAATCTATAGTTTCTAAAACCGTTTCAATTTTGTCTCTGAGTTAAACAGAAGTCATTTGACAGCACTTTCCCTGACCAAGAAGAAGAATGCAAGATGTGTATGCTCGCTTCAACGCTCTGCCTATATATGGTCACGCCACCTATGACCCGAAACACACTTCATTCGTCTTCCTCTGGGTGTCAAGAGGACGTCAGAGGAGAAATTTTTTGTTTACCTTGTACTGACGTGAAATAAGACCTATTTCTTTGGCGTGACCGACAACTTCCGGTTCTCTGACTCGCGCTATTTGGAGGTGCGATTGTCTACTGTTTTGCTGCCGTTACGGATGAAAACTATCTCCGTCTCGAAGTTTGTTTGATACATGTGACCATATCATCTTAATGTATGTTTTTTCAATATAGTTTAATCAGATTATTTGAATTTTTTCGGGAGTTTTGCCGTGTTCCGTTCTGTGACTTTTTTTTACTTTGGCCAGTCGACCAGTACATATGCTAAATGAAGAGGGAAAGTTGCCATTATGAATGGATTGAACGACTCATCAGGACTAAGGACACATTGATCAACATTCTGATGAAAGATCAGCAATAGTAAGACCCAATTTACGATGTTATTTCATATATCTGTCGTGCATGTGAACTGGTCGCGGGCGCCCAGCTGGTTCTGGCTGGCGTGGCTATGCTAATTTAGCGCTACATTTTGTTTTCGCTATAAAACATTTAATAAATCTGAAATATTGTTTGGATTCACCAGATGTTGGGCTTTCAATATCTGTACGCTGTGTATTTTTCTGAAATGTTTTAAGATAAGTAATTAGTTATATGACGTTGGTCTCTGTAATTGTTCTGGCTGCGTCAGCACTATTTCAGATTGCAGCTGCAATGTAGAACTGTGATTTATACCTGAAAAATGCACATTTAAAAAAAAAAAACTATGCTATACCATAAATATGTTATCAGACTGTCATCTTATGAAGTTGTTTCTTGGTTAGTGGCTATATATATTTTTATTTAGTCGAATTAGTGATAGCTACTGACGCAGGAAAAAACTGTTGGAGTAAAAAAATTGTCTTATGCTAACGTGGTTAGCTAATAGATTTACATATTGTGTCTTCCCTGTAAAACATTTTAAAAATCTGAAATGGTGGCTTTATTCACAAGATCTGTATCTTTCATCTGGTGTCTTGGACTTGTGATTTAATGATATTTAGATGCTACAATTTACTTGTGACGCTATGCTAGCTATGCTACTCAGTGGGGGGGGAGTGGGGGGTGATCCCGGATCCGGGTTGGTGACTCGTTAAAGGTTTTAAACAATCCAGAGGCCTTAGATACCACAGATCTGGGCTAATGAACTGTATGCTGAAGATATAAGATATATATCAACAGAAAGATATGCCATTTTCATATCGATAACCTATTTTCCTTGTTTTGCATAATTTGCGGCAGAGGATTACAACAGGTGAGAAAACAAGACTGATGTGAGCCCCACACATCGGGCAGGAGGTTTTCTCAAACCCATACAGCACCACTCTCTTCTAAACGGATTCAGTAAATCCCTCTAATAGCAGAAAGAGTGAAGACACGGACAGTATTTCAGATCTATTGTCATTCCATTAAGGGAGTCTCCAACAAACAGGATTTCCATTTCTTCATCTAATATTGAGCGCCAGAAGATGAAATGCTCAACGGTAAGATAATTCATTAACGAAATCTGGCCATAATTAGGCCAATTTGGCAGAGGAAGCACTAATGACATTTAATGCAGGAACGTCAGCCTTTTTTTCCCAGAACTGTAATCAAAGCATATATCTTTGTCTTTCTTTAATATGTATCAGTTCCTTCAACATTTACAGACAGTAAGGGGCTAAAACTGGATTTGATTAGTACGCTGCTACAGTAACTCTGATATTTATTTCTGTAATGCCAGCGAATTAGTGGCTGGGTTATGACGAGCTCCAACTAGACAGAGAGCTAATGTGATTACTGAATTCTAGATTCACCAAGACTTTTGATTATTATTGATATCAATATTGTACTGCAGTGTTAAGGGAGCTAACACATATGCATTTCACTGAACCTTTTATACCTGCTGTAAACTCTGTACGTGACTAATACAATTTGATTTGATTTAGTAGGAAGCCATTTGGAAGTGCTATGCAGCAGCAGCAGCAGTAATTAGTGACTTAGGCCCCCAGCCTCTCTCTCTCTGTGAAGTCCAGCTCTTTGAAGGGGAGATCCAGCAGAACTGGGGCACTCAGATGGATGTTTGTGAATCTTTCAAGGGGGTGAGAGCGGCTAACGAGGACTCATCTATTACCATTTGAGATGCAATTAGTGTTGGAGGAGCTGGGCCAGGCCGAGCAGCAGGAGGACGGGAGCTGGGCCAGGCCGAGCAGCAGGAGGACGGGAGCTGGGCCAGGCCGAGCAGCAGGAGGACGGGAGCTGGGCCAGGCCGAGCAGCAGGAGGACGGGAGCTGGCCAGGCTAAGCAGCAGGAGGATGGGGAGAGAGACCAGACCAGACTCCCAGGGGAGAAGGGAGGACCTACAGCCTAACCAATACATCCACCAGGTGACCAGACTGTTGCAGCGGGTTGCACTAGGCTGGCACGACCACTGTCTTTATGTAAGGATGGGTCCTCAGGAGGGACATATGCTTTCTTTGGTTCCACTTGTGATCAACCTTGTCTATGATGCAATTGCATCACTTTTTTCTCTTCATGAGAACCATTTTCGAATGAGATCAAGCTGTTTTAAAAGACTAAGACAATATGATTGTGGACCATCAGCGGTTCACTTTTCCGCTAATAGCTCAGATATGTGTCGAAAAAACCTGAGGGGACAATATGTGTGATGGGACTGTTTTTCCTGCAGTGAGGAAGTAATGATCATCTCTCTCTCTCTCTCTCTCTCTCTCTCTCTCTCTCTCTTTACCACTCTTCTCCTCTGTAAATCGACAGCTTTATCTATTGCCTGCAGCCCTTTATGAAATGTTTCTGTTTGTGTGCGTGGTGGCAGGGTATGAGGTCTGTGGGGTGACAGATTAGGGGATTTTAAAAGGCTTCGGTCTCCCCTCAGCCTCCCAGGTCGTGGTGTGGTCAGGTCAGGTGCAGTCCTCGCTCTGTTAACTCTGTGGGCTAACCTCTGACCCCGGGGGTTGAGAGTTCACCCCCATAAACCCCTGGGTGTCTGGGTGGGCTGCTGGGGGTCACCAGTGTTTTTCTTAAACATCAGCCGTGATTAAGTGGAAACAAATGAGACATTCGTCTTCATCAGGGCTGACCCCCCCCCCCACACACACACACCCTACACACACACACACCCTACACAGACACACCCTACACAGACGAGCTGTATCATTGGCAAAAGACCCCACAACCTGAGCAGCATCCAGCAACACACCCCTTTTGGACTGAGTCTTTCATTCAGGCAACTTGTCAGAGACCGACACAATCACATGCCTCCTGAAACCGAAGATAGTCGAACATTAACTTTGGCTAGTGCAGTCAGCTCTCTGGAGACTGGTGCTACAGAAACTGGCGTGATCAGTAGAATGCATGTGTTAGTGAGCACTGGGCAGTCTGAGTTACAACAGCAACACCAGGCAGGCACCACAACCAGCCCACAACTCTCTCTCTAGGCTGGGTGCTCTGTCTCTGACCAGGCCATTAACAGGGACAGGGCTAGATCACTAGGCTGGGTGCTCTGTCTCTGACCAGGCCATTAACAGGGACAGGGCTAGATCACTATGCAGTGTGCTCTGTCTCTGACCAGGCCATTAACAGGGACAGGGCTAGATCACTAGGCTGGGTGCTCTGTCTCTGACCAGGCCATTAACAGGGACAGGGCTAGATCACTAGGCTGGGTGCTCTGTCTCTGACCAGGCCATTAACAGGAACAGGGCTAGATCACTATGCAGTGTGCTCTGTCCCTGACCAGGCCATTAACAGGGACAGGGCTAGATCACTAGGCTGGGTGCTCTGTCTCTGACCAGGCCATTAACAGGGACAGGGCTAGATCACTATGCAGTGTGCTCTGTCCCTGACCAGGCCATTAACAGGGACAGGGCTAGATCACTATGCAGTGTGCTCTGTCTCTGACCAGGCCATTAACAGGGACAGGGCTAGATCACTAGGCTGGGTGCTCTGTCTCTGACCAGGCCATTAACAGGGACAGGGCTAGATCACTATGCAGTGTGCTCTGTCCCTGACCAGGCCATTAACAGGGACAGGGCTAGATCACTATGCAGTGTGCTCTGTCTCTGACCAGGCCATTAACAGGCAAGTCTGGAGGACTGCTCCCAACTTGCCACAGGAAGACTCTAGTATTAATGACCAAGAAACAGAGAACAAGGGACCCTCTCTCCTCTCCACTCCAGCCTATCTGCAGCTAACTGAGCAGCCGTGAATCACCACAGTGTTTACAGGCAACCTGCCAATGAAACATCTAAATCCACTCATACAGCAACACCTCCTGTAATAGAGGAGAATCATATGGAGCAGAGGAATCCAATAACTATATATATATACTGTAAACCCAAAGACATTGGGAAGGTATAGGGAGGAGACATTCTGTCTGCTCTGCTTGAGATCAGTGGTGGACTCTCTCGTCTAATACGGTCTGAAATACCAGGACACACAACCACCTGGACAATTACACTGACAAAGAGGTCAAAACATGGAAGAGAGACAGAGTATAGAGAGAGTGATAGAGGGATATAGAGATTAAAGCAGGCAATATAAATCAAAGGCCTGGACAAATAATAAATAAGTAAACAAATAGTAAAAAAGGGAGAAAAAGCTTTTAAAACATTTAAACGTGTCAGAAGGAAAAGCTATAAGCCGACCTCTAATGGAGAAGAGATGCAGAGGGCTGGTAAAAGCCTGATCAAATAAAAGACCATAACCTCACCCCACTTAACCAGGAAACAAAGAGCTGCTTTATGGACTGCTGGTGCTATTACCATATACAGTAACCAGAACACAATGGAGCCGTAGAGTCTACGTTTCTCCATGTACATACAGACGTTTCATGTATGGTATACAACACCTAGTGGCACATCGAGACAATAATAGATTCCTTATGGACCGCATGTGCAATATTTAATGGTACACAATAGAATAAATGGAATAACCAGATAAGACAAGCCTATCAGATCTGACATGAAGCCAGTTGGAATGGGAACATGATTTGTTGAAAGGGGACGCATGGCATGGGCCCATAGAGGGGACCGATAGGGGGTTTGGCGGCTAGAGGGGAGGGGGCACTGGGCAGCATGCCAGCCGAGAGAGAAAGAGAGGAAAATATGGAGATGATCTCTAATTACCTTCCCTTTCCCTCTTAATCATGTGTGTTTGCACAGGGAGGTCTGCCTGGGTCACACACACACACACACACACACACACACACACACACACACACACACACACACACACACACCACACAACTAATCCCTGTAATAATGTCTCTATCGGAGGCCACACAGCAGAGCACCATGCAGTTCTATTCAACATATAGTACAGTCCGGTAGTTATATGCTGTTCCCAACGCGATAGACCAGGATCCCTCCTCTCCCACAGACACATGGAGAGGTCCAATCAACTTAGAACAAGAGAAAACAAAGGCAAACCATAAGACAATGGGACCACTATTCAGATAAAAATCAACTAGAGGTCCTGTCAGAAAGACAAAGGGACAACATTTTGGCATGCAGAGCGATGCAGTCTGATGAAGGCTCCAGTAAATTACCAGGGTTATACTTCACTCCAAAATATCACAGTCACGTTGGCGGTACGCTACAAAAGGCATTGTTCCGGCTGTGTAGGGCAATCAAATGGATTGGCTTACTGGACACATGGCAGCTCTGTCCTGAGTCTCTGCCAAATAGAGGGCCTGAAGTGGTACTCTGATTTAATATGTGTGACTTTCAGTGTGTGGTTCTGCAGGTTGGTCTGGCTACCTTCTTTTGATAGAGAGTGTAAAGTGTTTCTGTTTGTAGGTCATTGTGTGTGAGTGTGTGTCAAACCTTAAACACTTGAGAATGGACTAATAGAGCCTTGGGGCCAGACCACTCTCCCTTCCTCCATCTCTGTGGTGACAGTCCACCACTAACGGGGAGACAGTGTAATTTCACCGCTGGCTGACGTCCATTCACCCTGAATGATGAGGGAGTTGGACCTCACACACACACACACACACACACACACACACACACACTAAAAGACACAGACACAGTAAACTAACAGCGAGGCTGTCTGTGTGCTCTGTTGACAGTCCCATTAACTGGCCTCTGTCTGTCATTTCACTCTTCTGTTTCACACCCTCCAATTCCAGTGAAATATACCAGCAGGCCTGGGAACTGAGAGCCTTACTGTACGGTCCACTGCACCACAGACAACACCACAGCCCCCTCTAGCCCCTCAGTAATACACCACAGCCTCCTATAGCACCTCAGTAATACACCACGGCCCCCTCTAGCCCCTCAATAATACACCACGGCCCCCTCTAGCCCCTCAGTAATACACCACGGCCCCCTCTAGCCCCTCAGTAATACACCACAGCCCCCTCTAGCCCCTCAATAATACACCACAGCCACCTCTAGCCCCTCAGTAATACACCACGGCCCCCTCTAGCCCCTCAGTAATACACCACAGCCCCCTCTAGCCCCTCAGTAATACACAACAGCCACCTCTAGCCCCTCAGTAATACACCACGGCCCCCTCTAGCCCCTCAGTAATACACCACGGCCCCCTCTAGCCCCTCAGTAATACACCACGGCCCCCTCTAGCCCCTCAGTAATACACCACGGCCCCCTCTAGCCCCTCAGTAATACACCACGGCCCCCTCTAGCCCCTCAGTAATACACCACGGCCCCCTCTAGCCCCTCAGTAATACACCACGGCCCCCTCTAGCCCCTCAGTAATACACCACGGCCCCCTCTAGCCCCTCAGTAATACACCACGGCCCCCTCTAGCCCCTCAGTAATACACCACGGCCCCCTCTAGCCCCTCAGTAATACACCACGGCCCCCTCTAGCCCCTCAGTAATACACCACGGCCCCCTCTAGCCCCTCAGTAATACACCACGGCCCCCTCTCAGTAATACACCACAGCCCCCTCTAGCCCCTCAGTAATACACCACGGCCCCCTCTAGCCCCTCAGTAATACACCACGGCCCCCTCTAGCCCCTCAGTAATACACCACGGCCCCCTCTAGCCCCTCAGTAATACACCACGGCCCCCTCTAGCCCCTCAGTAATACACCACGGCCCCCTCTAGCCCCTCAGTAATACACCACGGCCCCCTCTAGCCCCTCAGTAATACACCACGGCCCCCTCTAGCCCCTCAGTAATACACCACGGCCCCCTCTAGCCCCTCAGTAATACACCACGGCCCCCTCTAGCCCCTCAGTAATACACCACGGCCCCCTCTAGCCCCTCAGTAATACACCACGGCCCCCTCTAGCCCCTCAGTAATACACCACGGCCCCCTCTAGCCCCTCAGTAATACACCACGGCCCCCTCTAGCCCCTCAGTAATACACCACGGCCCCCTCTAGCCCCTCAGTAATACACCACGGCCCCCTCTAGCCCCTCAGTAATACACCACGGCCCCCTCTAGCCCCTCAGTAATACACCACGGCCCCCTCTAGCCCCTCAGTAATACACCACGGCCCCCTCTAGCCCCTCAGTAATACACCACGGCCGCCTCTAGCCCCTCAGTAATACACCACGGCCCCCTCTAGCCCCTCAGTAATACACCACGGCCCCCTCTAGCCCCTCAGTAATACACCACGGCCCCCTCTAGCCCCTCGGTAATACACCACGGCCCCCTCTAGCCCCTCGGTAATACACCACGGCCCCCTCTAGCCCCTCGGTAATACACCACGGCCCCCTCTAGCCCCTCGGTAATACACCACGGCCCCCTCTAGCCCCTCGGTAATACACCACGGCCCCCTCTAGCCCCTCGGTAATACACCACGGCCCCCTCTAGCCCCTCGGTAATACACCACGGCCCCCTCTAGCCCCTCGGTAATACACCACGGCCCCCTCGGTAATACACCACGGCCCCCTCTAGCCCCTCGGTAATACACCACGGCCCCCTCGGTAATACACCACGGCCCCCTCTAGCCCCTCGGTAATACACCACGGCCCCCTCTAGCCCCTCGGTAATACACCACGGCCCCCTCTAGCCCCTCGGTAATACACCACGGCCCCCTCTAGCCCCTCGGTAATACACCACGGCCCCCTCTAGCCCCTCGGTAATACACCACGGCCCCCTCTAGCCCCTCGGTAATACACCACGGCCCCCTCTAGCCCCTCGGTAATACACCACGGCCCCCTCTAGCCCCTCGGTAATACACCACGGCCCCCTCTAGCCCCTCGGTAATACACCACGGCCCCCTCTAGCCCCTCGGTAATACACCACGGCCCCCTCTAGCCCCTCGGTAATACACCACGGCCCCCTCTAGCCCCTCGGTAATACACCACGGCCCCCTCTAGCCCCTCGGTAATACACCACGGCCCCCTCTAGCCCCTCGGTAATACACCACGGCCCCCTCTAGCCCCTCGGTAATACACCACGGCCCCCTCTAGCCCCTCGGTAATACACCACGGCCCCCTCTAGCCCCTCGGTAATACACCACGGCCCCCTCTAGCCCCTCGGTAATACACCACGGCCCCCTCTAGCCCCTCGGTAATACACCACGGCCCCCTCTAGCCCCTCGGTAATACACCACGGCCCCCTCTAGCCCCTCGGTAATACACCACGGCCCCCTCTAGCCCCTCGGTAATACACCACGGCCCCCTCTAGCCCCTCGGTAATACACCACGGCCCCCTCTAGCCCCTCGGTAATACACCACGGCCCCCTCTAGCCCCTCGGTAATACACCACGGCCCCCTCTAGCCCCTCGGTAATACACCACGGCCCCCTCTAGCCCCTCAGTAATACACCACACTGGCCCTCGCTGCACCCCATTCCCCATCACCACCATCCCTATTACACTGCAGACAAGATAATTTGAACCAAATCCCATTACCTTACCTCTCTACCTACCATCAGGTGCTGCTGAGGTAATGTGATTGGAGGGGTAAAGAGAGAGGGGGCTTGGGGTGAATATCTTGGCCATGTTCTGTTATAATCTCCACCCGGCACAGCCAGAAGAGGACTGGCCACCCCTCATAGCCTGGTTCCTCTCTAGGTTTCTTCCTAGGTTTTGGCCTTTCTAGGGAGTTTTTCCTAGCCGCCGTGCTTCTACACCTGCATTGCTTGCTGTTTGGGGTTTTAGGCTGGGTTTCTGTACAGCACTTTGAGATATCAGCTGATGTAAGAAGGGCTTTAGAAATACATTTTATTTGAATATGTATAGAAAACTGTCCCAGTAGATTGAGATGTGGCCAGGGGAAGGGGAGCACTCTGGGGTTTGGGCCTGCTGAGGATACCCCCTCTCTGATGAAGACAGATGAGTAGTTCCACCATATCCATCAGGCCTTTACCATGCCCAGGGTGAGGCATCGTCTACGGAACAGACAGGGGGCTGGCGGGCAGGACGTATATCCTAAATGGTGACCCGTGTGGCAGGGGGTGAGGTGGGGAGAGGTCTGGGTGACTGAGTAACAGGGGTGTCAATCCATCCTCTGAGAGGTCAGGGGTCAGGTGATCAGGAGAGCCAGAGTTGAAGGGATAGGGGATGTATCTCTCTGACATCAGACTTATCTAGACTGGCTGTTCAGCAGAGAGACAGGCCTTCATTAACGGTCCCACAACACCATCAACATTTTTTAAAGTGCCTTTGTTCAACCGATGGCCATAAAATAGCTGGTCAAGTACCAAAGGTGTAAAACTGAACAAGTGTGAAGCACGGTCTATGGCTAGGAGAGGCGACAGATAGAGGGAAGACAGAGAAAGAGAGGAGGTAGAGAAAGAGAGGAGTCAGAGAGAGGATACAGAGAGATGAGACAGAGAAAAGAGGAGACAGAGAAAGAGGGAAGACAGAAAGAAAGAGAGCCCTTGTTGAGCAGTAATCCCAGGTAGGTTCTGAGCTTTGGCCCCTCTCCTCTACAGTAGCAGCTGGATGGAAATCGATCATGTTTCCTTATTAATATTTAGTCAGGCAGCCCCGGACGACCTCGACCAAGGACCCAGTCCACCGCTAAGCAAACACAGACGGAACAAAGTAAAGGGAACGGGTAAGGGTGGAGGCCAAGTACAGACACTCAGACACATGCAAGCAAGCACAATCTGGGGGGCAAGATTGAAGTGGACAGAAGTAGCTGTGTCTGCCTACCGGCCGTGTCTGTCTGGCATTTAATCTCCTTGTCAGTCAAAGCCCATCCCATCCCAGCCAATCACACTACTCTGCTGTATAAGCTTTCTGCTACTGGGAAGATAGAATATTCAGCCTGGGTGTTAATAGACAGACAGCACAAAGAGTGACAGTCATCCTGCTGAGAGGAAGGTCAACATCATGCTTCTCCACAATACATGACTGAAGTGACACTACAAAGAAGAGGTCGATAAGAATGGCTGCCCAGGAGTCCTCTATCCAAACATCTATCCACCCTGCTGTATAACAACAGTACTACTGTCTGCCAGCCTGCCTCCCTGCCTGTATGTGCCTGCCTGCCTGCCTGCCTGCCTGCCTGCCTGCCTGCCTGCCTGTATGTGCCTGCCTGCCTGCCTGCCTGTATGTGCCTGCCTGCCTGCCTGCCTGTATGTGCCTGCCTGCCTGCCTGCCTGTATGTGCCTGCCTGCCTGCCTGCCTGCCTGCCTGCCTGTCTGTCTGTCTGTCTGTCTGTCTGTCTGTCTGTCTGTCTGTCTGTCTGTCTGTCTGTTTTGTGTAGGCTTTTACAGCTGATTGGCACGGTTAGTAACGATAGCTCTGATTGGAGGAGAACAGGACCGAGATAGCTATTTAAGGAATCCATCCAAAGTTTTGCTCCATACCCTGTTATTTATTACCATGGCAACAGATGTATGAGCATTTAGTGCTGTATGTCACCCTAGACTGGAATAATGATAGGGTGCCTGGCCGAGACCTGTCTGTGACTGACGGTGAATCATGGAACGTGTCACAACAAAACAATACTGAGGAATTCTGTTCCCATTTAAAGATAATGAGACAGTATACAAAACACACCTACAAAGTCCCCTTTACACTAGATTTACAATTTCCTGTGGAACAAGGATGGGCAACTCCAGTCCTGATTGGTGTCACATTTCTGCCCCAGCCCCCACTAACACACCTGACGTCAATGGTCATAATATACAGTTTAGAATGAAATGAGTTTCATCAGCATACCACAGAGACCTCTTTCAAACCTTTAGAAAAAAAGAACATTATTCATGTTCTACAATGGGGATGGGCAACTTCAGTCCTCAGGGGCCTGATTGGTGTTACACTTTTGCCCCAGCTAACACACCTGACTCCAATAATCAACTAATCATGACCTACAGTTTAGAATGAAATGAATTTCATCAGCTGTGTTTGCTAGGGATGGAGAACAAGTGTGACACTACTCTGGACCCAGAGGACTGGCCATCCCTGCTGTGAAATAACGTGTCAGGGGCATGTGGATGCTTCTGTTTTTCTTATCTGCACTGTACTTTGTGTTACTTTGTTTCCTACTGTTGCCATTTATTGGGCTCCTACAGAGCTACAGAGCTACAGAGCTACAGAGCTACAGTGCTACAGAGCTACAGAGCTACAGAGCTACAGAGCTACAGTGCTACAGAGCTACAGAGCTACAGTGCTACAGAGCTACAGAGCTACAGAGCTACAGTGCTACAGTGCTACAAAGCTACAGAGCTACAGAGCTAACATACAGTGGTCCATTTAAAAAAAAAAAAAAATGTTTTACCTTTATTTAACTAGGCAAGTCAGTTAAGAACATATTCTTATGTTCAATGCCGGCCTAGGAACAGTGGGTTAACTGCCTTGTTCAGGGGCAGAACAACAGACTTTTTAAAATGTTTTTTTTTTTTTTTTTTTTTTTTTGAAACCTTGTCAGGTCGGGGATTTGATCTTGCATCCTTTCGGTTACAAGTCCAACGCTCTAACAACTAAGCTACATGCCGCCATCCATAAGAGAGACCCGCTGGTCCTTTGGACAGGCTTCACCACCACCACCCTGCTGGAGGAGACATAAAGTAGAGAGAGAGCTACTGGTCCTGTGGACAGGCCCCAGCACCACCACCCTGCTGGAGGAGACATAAAGTAGAGAGAGAGCTACTGGTCCTGTGGACAGGCCCCAGCACCACCACCCTGCTGGAGGAGACATAAAGTAGAGAGAGAGCTACTGGTCCTGTGGACAGGCTTCACCACCACCACCCTGCTGGAGGAGACATAAAGTAGAGAGAGAGCTACTGGTCCTGTGGACAGGCCCCAGCACCACCACCCTGCTGGAGGAGACATAAAGTAGAGAGAGAGCTACTGGTCCTGTGGACATGCTTCACCACCACCACCCTGCTGGAGGAGACATAAAGTAGAGAGAGAGCTACTGGTCCTGTGGACAGGCTTCACCACCACCACCCTGCTGGAGGATACATAAAGTAGAGAGAGAGCTACTGGTCCTGTGGACATGCTTCACCACCACCACCCTGCTGGAGGAGACATAAAGTAGAGAGAGAGCTACTGGTCCTGTGGACAGGCTTCACCACCACCACCCTGCTGGAGGAGACATAAAGTAGAGAGAGAGCTACTGGTCCTGTGGACAGGCTTCACCACCACCACCCTGCTGGAGGAGACATAAAGTAGAGAGAGAGCTACTGGTCCTGTGGACAGGCTTCACCACCACCACCCTGCTGGAGGAGACATAAAGTAGAGAGAGAGCTACTGGTCCTGTGGACAGGCTTCACCACCACCACCCTGCTGGAGGAGACATAAAGTAGCTCTGTGTTTACTGACAAAACAAAGGAACATAAGAGGAACGAGACGGACAACAAACCCGTGTGAACCAGAAAGGCTTTGGGGGTTTTATCTAGCGGGCCCATGTGGGAATGATAATGACCATCTTGGATCCTAAAAAGATCAGCCATTCATCTTAACCCCGGCCCGCCTGGCCATACTCAAAATCCTCTTTAACACCCACCACCCAGCACACAGGGGACAGACAGCAGGGCACTTTGAAGGCCACATTTAGCCGCAGACAAAGCCCATTTCTCCCGTCTTTCTCCAATGCTGGGTGAGTAGTTAACATCCCCATCTGCTAGCAGGTTTAATTCTTCTTTTTAACAAAATCCTCACCTTTACCCCTCCATGCTCATGGCTCTCTTTCTCTCTCTGTCTCTCCATCCCTGCTTCACCTTCTCTAAACTTTTCCTCCTCTCTTTCTCCAGCCCTCCTCAATCAGACTAATTCCTTTTCCCTAATGATGGATAATTTCATCCACTCCTCCTTCTTACGTTACCTTGCTCCCCCTCCACAGTAGCAAGTCTTGCCTTCCTCTTTCAACATGTTCCATCCATCATAGCAGGAAGCCCAGTCTGTGCTTCCCAATGTGCTCCCCTTCCCCTTCTCCCTCTAGCCCCCCCCCTCCTCCTCCTTTCAGCAGTCATCAGGATGAGTGATGATGGAGGTTAGATGGGTCCATTTTCACCCTGAGCCTCCTGGTCTTCCCCGGCTGTCCCCTGTGACAGTGCTAAATACTGTCGTCTCAAGGGGACTTAATAGTCTCTCCATTTATTTCAGAAATGACTCTTGCCTCCCCCTGTTTTGTTCAATCAGGGTGTGAGTGTGGTGGAAGTGATGGTGTGTGTGTGCATGTGTGTGTGTGTATGTGTATGTGTATGTGTATGTTCGTGCGTGCGTGCGTGCGTGCGTGCGTGCGTGCGTGCGTGCGTGCGTGCGTGCGTGCGTGCGTAGAGGCTGTATGACTGTGTGAGTGAATAGATTCACACAGCATCAAGATATTGGAGCACGTTTGTGTGTGTGACTGTGTGTGACTGTGAGCGTCTGAGTGGGGGTATCTTGGGAGACACTACCCAGGATCAAGGTTTCTATGTGTCTGGCTGGATGTCTATGACAGGCCCATCCAGGTCACTGCACTATGTTTGAGTGATGAGCAGTTCTCTGTTAGTCCCCACTAGACTCAGACTGCTAGGGACAGATTCATCATAGCTCAATTATTATTATTATTTTTTAATTTCACCTTTATTTAACCAGGTAGGCCAGTTGAGAACAAGTTCTCATTTACAACTGTGACCTGGCTAAGATATAACAAAGCAGTGCGACACAAACAACAACACAGAGTTACACATGGGATAAACAAACATACAGTCAATAACATAATAGAAAATATATATATACAGTGTGTGCAAATGAGGTAAGATTAGGGAGGTAAGGCAATAAATAGAGCGTAGTGGCGAAGTAATTACAATTTAGCAATTAAACACTAGTGTGATAGATGTGCAGAAGATGAATGTGCAAGTTTTGGGACACTGTAAAGTCCATGGAGAACAAGAGCACCTCCTCTCAGCTGCCCACTGCACTGAGGCTAGGTAACACGGTCACCACCGATAAATCCATGATAATCTAACATTTTTATAAGCATTTCTCTACGGCTGGCCATGCTTTCCTCCTGGCTACCCCAGCCCCGGCCAACAGCTCCGCCCCCCACGCAGCTACTTGCCCGAGCCTCCCCAGCTTCTCCTTTACCCAAATCCAGATTGCAGATGTACTGAGAGCTGCAAAACCTGGACCCATACAAATCAGCTGGGCTAGACAATCTGGACCCTCTCTCTCTAAAACTATCCGCTGCCATTGTTGCAACCCCTATTACCAGTCTGTTCAACCTCTCTTTTGTATTGTCCGAGATACCTAAAGATTGGAAAGCTGCCGCGGTCATCCCCCTCTTCAAAGGGGGTGACACTCTAGATCCAAACTGTTATAGACCTATATCCATCCTGCCCTGCCTCTCTAAAGTCTTCGAAAGCCAAGTTAATAAACAGATCACTGACCATTTCGAATCCCACCGTACCTTCTCCGCTGTGCAATCCAGTTTCCGAGCTGGTCAATGGTGCACCTCAGCCACGCTCAAGGTACTAAACGATATCATAACCGCCATCAATAAAAGACAGTACTGTGCAGCCGTCTTCATCAACCTGGCCAAGGCTTTCAACTCTGTCAATCACCACATTCTCATCGGCAGACTCAATAGCCATGGTTTCTCAAATGACTGCCTCGCCTGGTTCACCAACTACTTCTCTGACAGAGTTCTGTGTGTCAAATCGGAGGGCCTGTTGTCCGGACCTCTGGCAGTCCCTATGGGGGTGCCACAGGGTTCAATTCTCGGGCCGACTCTTTTCTCTGTATACATCAATGATGTCGCTTTTGCTGCTGGTGAGTCTCTGATCCACCTCTACGCAAACGACACCATTCTGTATACTTCTGGCCCTTCTTTGGACACTGTGCTAACTAACCTCCAGACGAGCTTCAATGCCATACAACTCTCCTCCCGTGGCCTCCAACTGCTCTTAAAAAAAAGTCTAACTAAATGCATGCTCTTCAATCGATCGCTGCCCGCACCTGCCCGCCCGTCCAGCATCACTACTCTGGACGGTTCTGATTTAGGTATTTGTAGTTGTCCACATATTCTAAGTGTCTGGTTAGACTGTAAACTCTCCTTCCAGACTCCAATTAAATCTAGGATTGGCTTCCTATTTCGCAACAAAGCTTCCTTCACTCATGCTGCCAAACATACCCTCGTAAAACTGACTATCCTACCGATCCTTGACTTCGGTGATGTCATTTGCTCACTGGTCACCATAGCAGCACCCACCTGTAGCATGTGCTCCAGCAGGTATATTTCACTGGTCACCCCCAAAGCCAATTCCTGCTTTGGCCGCCTTTCCTTCCAGTTCTCTGCTCATTTGTGTAAAATTGAGGGCATCAAGCTTAGATTGTAGGACGGCCGGGGTGTTAAGCATGTCCCAGTTTAGGTCCCCTAACAGTATGAGCTTTGAAGATAGATGGGGGTCAATCAATTCACATATGGTGTCCAGGGCACAGCTGGGGACAGAAGGTGGTCTATAACAAGCGGCAACAGTGAGAGACTTGTTTCTGGAAAGGTGGATTTTTAGAAGTAGAAGCTCAAACTGGTTGGGCACAGACCTAGATCGTATGACAGAACTCTCCAGGCTGTCACTGCAGTAGATTGCAACTCCAACCCCTTTGGCAGTTATATCTTGTCGGAAAAAGTTATAGTTAGGGATGGAAATTTCAGAATTTTTGGTAGCCTTCCTAAGCCAGGATTCAGACATGGCTAGGACATCCGGGTTGGCAGAGTGCGCTAAAGCAGTGAATAAAACACACTTAGGGAGGAGGCATCTAATGTTAACATGCATGAAACCAAGGCTTTTACGGTTACAGAAGTCAACAAATGAGAGTGCCTGGGGAATGGGAGTGGAGCTAGGTGCTGCAGGGCTTGGATTAACCTCTACATCACCAGAGGAACAGAGTAGGAGTAGGATAAGGGTACGTCTAAAGGCTATAAGAATTGGTCGTCTAGTGCTTTCGGAAGAGTGAGTATAATGAGCAGGTTTCTGGGCGCGGAAGAATAGATTCAAGGCATAATGTACAGACAAGGGTATGGCAGGATGTGAATACAGTGGAGGTAAACCTAGGCATTGAGTGACAATGAGAGAGTTCTGCCTCTAGAGGCATCATTTAAACCAGGTGAGGTCACGGCATGTGTGGGAGATGAAACAAAAGTGTTAGCTAAGGCATATTGAGCAGGGATGGAGGCTCTACAGTGAAATAAGATAATGATCACTAACTAAAACACCAATGGACAAGGCATATTGACATTAGGGAGGGGCATGCGTAGCCTAGTGATCATAGGGACCATTGGGTAGCTAGGCGAGCTGTAGACACGGCGATTCAGACAGCTAGAGGGCCGGGGCTAGCAGAAGGGCCTTAGGAGGATGTCGTGACTAAAAAGTCTGTTGTAGCCCCCTC
The DNA here is from genome assembly GCF_016432855.1 of Salvelinus namaycush. Lineage (NCBI taxonomy): Eukaryota > Metazoa > Chordata > Actinopteri > Salmoniformes > Salmonidae > Salvelinus > Salvelinus namaycush. The sequence goes on from NC_052329.1 coordinate 14,285,227, forward strand.
GGACGGTTAGGTCGGCAGACCAGTCGTGATGGATCGACAGGGCTCCGTGTAGGCAGTAAAAGGGTCCAGGCCAATTGGCAAAATAGGTATTGTAGCCAAAGAAATTGGCTGATGGACCTCTTCAACTAAACAGTCCGATATGCTCTAGACAGCTAGCGGGCGGCGGCTAGCAGGCTAGCGGATGGGCCTTCAGGGGACGTCGCGACGGAGGAGCCTGTTGAAACCCCTTCGGGCGGATTATGTCGGTAGACCAGTCGTGAAGGATCGGCGAGTCTCTTTGTCTGCAGTAAAAGGGGTCCAGGCAAATTGGTAAAATATGTATTGTGGACCTCTTCAGCTAGCCGGGAGATGGGCCTAGCACAAGGCTAGATTCCAGGCTAACTGGTGCTTGCTTTGGGACAGAGACGTTAGCCAGGGGTAGCCACTCGGATAGCAGCTAGCTAGCTGCGATGTTCCAGGTGAAAAGGTTCAGAGCTTGCGGTAGGAATCCGGAGATGTGAAGAAAAAGCAGTCCGGTATGCTCTGGGTTGAATCGCGCTGAGCAGACTGGCAGGAGTTGACCGGACTAAGGTTAGCTGATGACCGCTAGCAGTGGCTAACTGACTACAAGCTAGTTAGCTGGCTAGCTTCTGTTGGGGGTTCCGGTTCTAAAGTATAGAAAATAGCAGATCCATACCACATTGGGTGAGGCGGGTTGCAGGAGAGTATTTTGAAATTTTGGTTAAAAATACTAAAAATATATACTAAATAAGAGACAAAGACAAAGACATCTGAACTGTTACGCCATCTTGGACTGCTACTGGATCAAACAGCATTGGACTCCATAGATTACCACTGTATATTCAAAGAGAGAGAGGAAAAGGCAGAAGGATTAAGATGAACAGAGAAATAAAGAGAGATAACTATAGACAGATGGAAAGACTGACAGAAAGAAAAAGGGCAATGATAGAAAGTCAGTAACTGAAAACAGTGAAGGAAAATCAACTGAAACACCACCAACAACACTGTGATTAGGTGTCAGAGAGGCTAGTGGGCCAGGCTGAGTGTCAGGGAGGATAGTGGGCCAGGCTGAGTGTCAGGGAGGATAGTGGGCCAGGCTGAGTGTCAGGGAGGATAGTGGGCCAGGCTGAGTGTCAGGGAGGATAGTGGGCCAGGCTGAGTGTCAGAGAGGGTAGTGGGCCAGGCTAAGTGTCAGAGAGGATAGTGGGCCAGGCTGAGTGTCAGAGAGGATAGTGGGCCAGGCTGAGTGTCAGGGAGGATAGTGGGCCAGGCTGAGTGTCAGAGAGGATAGTGGGCCAGGCTGAGTGTCAGGGAGGATAGTGGGCCAGGCTGAGTGTCAGGGAGGATAGTGGGCCAGGCTGAGTGTCAGGGAGGGTAGTGGGCCAGGCTGAGTGTCAGGGAGGATAGTGGGCCAGGCTGAGTGTCAGGGAGGATAGTGGGCCAGGCTGAGTGTCAGAGAGGGTAGTGGGCCAGGCTGAGTGTCAGGGAGGATAGTGGGCCAGGCTGAGTGTCAGGGAGGATAGTGGGCCAGGCTGAGTGTCAGAGAGGGTAGTGGGCCAGGCTGAGTGTCAGGGAGGATAGTGGGCCAGGCTGAGTGTCAGAGAGGGTAGTGGGCCAGGCTGAGTGTCAGAGAGGGTAGTGGGCCAGGCTGAGTGTCAGGGAGGATAGTGGGCCAGGCTGAGTGTCAGAGAGGGTAGTGGGCCAGGCTGAGTGTCAGAGAGGGTAGTGGGCCAGGCTGAGTGTCAGAGAGGATAGTGGGCCAGGCTGAGTGTCAGAGAGGATAGTGGGCCAGGCTGAGTGTCAGGGAGGATAGTGGGCCAGGCTGAGTGTCAGAGAGGATAGTGGGCCAGGCTGAGTGTCAGAGAGGATAGTGGGCCAGGCTGAGTATCAGAGAGGATAATGGGCCAGGCTGAATGTCAGGGAGGCTAGTGGGCCAGGATGAGTGTCAGGGAGGCTAGTGGGCCAGGATGAGTGTCAGGGAGGCTAGTGGGCCAGGCTGAGTGTCAGGGAGGATAGTGGGCCAGGCTGAGTGTCAGGGAGGATAGTGGGCCAGGCTGAGTGTCAGAGAGGATAGTGGGCCAGGCTGAGTGTCAGAGAGGATAGTGGGCCAGGCTGAGTGTCAGAAAGGATAGTGGGCCAGGCTGAGTGTCAGGGAGGATAGTGGGCCAGGCTGAGTGTCAGGGAGGATAGTGGGCCAGGCTGAGTGTCAGAGAGGATAGTGGGCCAGGCTGAGTGTCAGAGAGGATAGTGGGCCAGGCTGAGTATCAGAGAGGATAATGGGCCAGGCTGAATGTCAGGGAGGCTAGTGGGCCAGGATGAGTGTCAGGGAGGCTAGTGGGCCAGGATGAGTGTCAGGGAGGCTAGTGGGCCAGGCTGAGTGTCAGGGAGGATAGTGGGCCAGGCTGAGTGTCAGAGAGGATAGTGGGCCAGGCTAAGTGTCAGAGAGGATAGTGTGCCAGGCTGAGTGTCAGGGAGGATAGTGGGCCAGGCTGAGTGTCAGGGAGGCTAGTGGGCCAGGCTGAGTGTCAGGGAGGATATTGGCCAGGCTGAGTGTCAGGGAGGTTATTCACACTATAGGAGCAGATCAGGCCCAATGTGTACACAGGCTTCGTTGATGAGGCCTGCATCTCCACAAAGGGCACAGTTACTCTGGTTGATTTCTGTGGCGCTGCACTAAATGTTGCTGAGAGAGCAGAGCTCCAAGCCGATAGCATGCAGTAGTGACTGAGTCACTGGAGGTGATGATGTTTATAGTCCCTGTTTTACACCTGAAGTCTCACACCTAGGATAGAAGAAGCATGTTTATGCCACAGACTGTAGACCAGAGCTGGGAGAGGGAGTCGACTAGGAGAGAGGCTAAAAACTGAAACTGCCAGAGAAGATGTTGTGAAAATTAACTAATTGACCGAATATATGGCTACAAAACCATTTGTTAATCAACAGAAGGGCTTCCCTACAGGCTCTGCTGACACAGCTTGTCTGGCGTCCTCTGTGCCTCTAGCATTGTCCCATCTGATCTGAGAGGGAGCATACAATCCCACTTCCCGACACACTCCTCTCCCACCCAGTATCAGACACACTCCTCTCCCACCCAGTATCAGACACACTCCTCTCCAACCCAGTACCAGACACACTCCTCTCCCACCCAGTACCAGACACACTCCTCTCCCACCCAGTCCCAGTACCAGACACACTCCTCTCCCACCCAGTCCCAGTACCAGACACACTCCTCTCCCACCCAGTCCCAGTACCAGACACACTCCTCTCCCACCCAGTACCAGACACACTCCTCTCCCACCCAGTACCAGACACACTCCTCTCCCACCCAGTCCCAGTACCAGACACACTCCTCTCCCACCCAGTCCCAGTACCAGACACACTCCTCTCCCACCCAGTCCCAGTACCAGACACACTCCTCTCCCACCCAGTCCCAGTACCAGACACACTCCTCTCCCACCCAGTCCCAGTACCAGACACTCTCCTCTCCCACCCAGTACCAGACACACTCCTCTCCAACCCAGTCCCAGTACCAGACACACTCCTCTCCCACCCAGTCCCAGTACCAGACACACTCCTCTCCCACCCAGTCCCAGTACCAGACACACTCCTCTCCCACCCAGTCCCAGTACCAGACACTCTCCTCTCCCACCCAGTACCAGACACCCAGCTGTCCCCTCCCATCCAGTCCCAGAGACACCCAGCTGTCCCCTCCCATCCAGTCCCAGAGACACCCAGCTGTCCCCTCCCATCCAGTCCCAGAGACACCCAGCTGTCCCCTCCCATCCAGTCCCAGACACCCAGCTGTCCCCTCCCATCCAGTCCCAGAGACACCCAGCTGTCCACTCCCATCCAGTCACAGGCACCCAGCTGTCGCTCCCATCCAGTCCCAGAGACACCCAGCTGTCCCCTCCCATCCAGTCCCAGACACCCAGCTGTCCCCTCCCATCCAGTCCCAGAGACACCCAGCTGTCCCCTCCCATCCAGTCCCAGAGACACCCAGCTGTCCCCTCCCACCCAGTCCCAGAGACACCCAGCTGTCCCCTCCCATCCAGTCCCAGAGACACCCAGCTGTCCCCTCCCATCCAGTCCCAGAGACACCCAGCTGTCCCCTCCCATCCAGTCCCAGAGACACCCAGCTGTCCCATCCCACCCAGTCCCAGAGACACCCAGCTGTCCCCTCCCACCCAGTCCCAGAGACACCCAGCTGTCCCCTCTCTGCTCCCAGCCTCCCACCCCCGCTACACTAACCCATTAACGCTCTGTCTACTTAAACAACACATTCTTGACAGTCCTCCGCCGTTCCCAGTCCCCCTCCACTAACTGCCAAACACACACACACACACACACACACACACACACACACACACACACACACACACACACACACACACACACACACACACACACACACACACACACACACACACACACACACACACACACACAGCTCTATTTCAGGGTTCTGTCAAACTCCACTGTTTCTGAGAGTCGCTGTAATTATAAACACATCCCACCATGCATTCACATTATTAGGCAATATGTTCTAATTCAAATAATTGTGGTCCTGTTGGTCAAAGAGGCTTCTGGGATGCTTTTTACTCATTAGCTGTGCATATTCTCTCCATAACCTAATGAACAATAATAATCCTGGGTTGTGTAAAACGCTGCTAGGGAGATGCTGCCTGTTGGCCTCGCCTGGGAATTGGCCTGCCTTACATTCCGCTTCGTTAACAGGGGAAAGCAATAAAACCGCAATAATAACACCCCCAAACTGCCATCAGAGAAGAAATGCAGACACGTTGTTTTTGAAACTTCAGCATAAGGGAAGTGAGACACAGGGCATTAGCTAGATGAGAGCTGCGGGCCAGATAAAACAACTCCCACTGAACTCCCACTGACCAGACTGCCTGTTTGACCAGCAAATAGTCTTTGATGTGTTTAATAACAGAAACAGAGATTCAGTCCACATGGACATGACTGTCAGGACAGAGTCATTTACCAGTAGTCAGACATCAGGTAGGAAATGGAACAGATAGCAATGAACTTTGGCATGGCTGTAGTTGTTAACTACCACAATGATGCATTAATTGCAGGAGCATAACTGTTTATCTTCGCCAAGCTACTCCACTTTAACTCGTCTGGGAAAAGTGATACTCCCACACAGAGGTCAGAGTTCACTAACAGCAGCTACAGGGCTCAGTCTGGAGGAGAGGAGCGTGTTGAATACCAAGGTAAGGGTGGTGGCATCCTCCTCTACCCTGCAGACACCCGGAGCTGTGTCTATGTGTGTGTGTGTGTGTGTGTGTGTGTGTGTGTGTGTGTGTGTGTGTGTACACGTGCGGAATGAGAGAGAGCTCTGAGCTCAGCCAAGTATGGCACTAGGGGATTTTCTCCTCCATTCATTACTCAATCTATCTCACAGAGCTGCTTGCTCATCGCTGTTTGTTTTCTGAGCAATCGACATTGTGAATCTGTAAGGTACCGAAATATTCAAATAAACAATTACTGCTTACAGGCACTGGCAACAATGTGAGGAATTTCTCTGGCTGCATTGTGTGTTGAAGCTTGCCTCCACTAAGCCTGTGGCTTTCTCTTTCAACAGAGACTACAGAGGCTGTGGGTATTGCCTCAGAGAGACACACTAGTCACCCCTAGATCTCTTTTGACCAGAGTCCTCTGCTTGGCCCCGACAGGGTCACAGAATAGTTTCCCTTCGGTAAGGCGAGGGAGATAACAACCTGTCTTTTTCACACCCTCACAGACACTCTCCTCCTCTCTCTCTCCATCACGTCTGTGTTGGAGACAGGTTAGAAGAGGAATCGGAGGTGATGTTTCAGCCTGGGGATTTTAAAACCACTTTGGGAAGGTTTTTCCATTTTATTCCACTAGTAAAGTCTGAAACGGTTGAGGGAAATGACAAGCAGGGTGAATCTGTGTCAGAGCTACTCTCCCTTTCATCTCAGATAGCTAGTCCTCAGGCACTGAGCAGAATGAAGAGGAGGAGAAGAACCAGCAGGAGGATGGTACTGACCAGTCTCACTTTCCATTTCTTTCTCTTTCCTCAATGCACCTGACAATTGTATCAGCTACCTGCCATCTGATTGGCTCGGAGGACCATATAGGCAAGAAGATACTCTGATTTTCATCTCTGTCATTTGATTGGTTCCTTTTTTAGCAGAAACTGTTTGCGTTTCAGATTGTTTTTCAGGTAACTCAATTATTGTAGGTCCAAAAGCAGTTAGCTCATAAAATAATCAAATATATTTTCTCTCATATCTGTTTCTTTCACTAAGGCAATATGGCCGCTGCAGTAGAAATGATGTGGCGTGTAGGAATGATGAGGCGTGTTGCTCCTGTAAAAACACTCTGTTTGTTTTCCAGGCCGTCACATGTCTGTGTGTAGCTTTGTTAACCACAGGTAAAAACAAACACTGGGGGAGCTCATTGAGAACAAGTGGGAGGGAGGGAGGCGGGAGGGCGGGCAGGGAGGCAGGCAGGGAGGCAGGCAGGCAGGGAGGCAGGCAGGGAGGGAGGGAGGCGGGCAGGCGGGAGGGCGGGCAGGGAGGGAGGGCAGGCAGGGAGGGAGGGAGGGAGGGCGGGCAGGGAGGGAGGGAGGGAGGGAGGCAGGCAGGCAGGCAGGCAGGGAGGGAGGCACAGGCACAGGCACACATATGTTTCTTCACTTTAGGCCCTTTGAGATGTCTCTCTGGGGAGGCTTCTGTACTGCTGAACCCTTTGTTCAACACATTGGTGCCTTTTTAGAGACATCCAAGAGATGCCTCCTCCATCACACACACACACACACACACACACACACACACACACACACACACACACACACCCAAACAACACACACACACACACACACACAAAATACATACAAAAATTGGAGAAAAAAAACACACAAACACTACCCACTGGTCTGACAGAATAAAAAGTTATATCTTGTAAGACCTGGCAGTGAGAAGGCATGTTGACAGCTGTACACAACTTTATTCTGATAGAGGATGTCAGCCTGCCCAAAAGTCTCCCCCAGAGAGAGAGGAGATGACCATCAGAGTCTTTCTCCAGACCCCCCCCCCTCCCCTCCTCTCCCCTCCCCTCCCCTCCCCTCCCCTCCCTTTGTCTCTAATAATCACAAAAGGATCCCTCTGTTCATGTCATCCAGAGACGCTGAGGAAAAGTAGTAAAATGCTCTGTAGGGACAGACAGACTAAATAACCATTTGTCTCTACTATAACACTTACAACAATATCTTGTCTCAGAAACAACATGTTGTTTGACTTCCTTTTCATCTTCAGCCTAGTAACTAATACCAGCTGTCCTGTCAAAATGAACATGTCACGCTAGAGTATACGATCCCATATAAATCAGCAGTGGCATGACCAGACCAGTACACACAGCCTCTACACACAGTCTCTACACACAGCCCATATGGAGGACAAGGAGCCTTTGTTGCTCCTACTATGGTACCACAGAGAGAGATATGTAGTTACTGTTCTACACTCAGGGTAATATGGAGGACTGAAGTGGAGTTTCTCAAGTAGTCTCTCCATCTGTCTATTTCTATCTCTGTCTGTCTCTGTCTCTCTCTCTCTGATACACAGGGCCATCAGAAGAATAAAGAAGGCCCTCACTAATTTATATCTCACAAGAGTCTGTTTGTTTCACCTGACAACAACCCTGGTGAGAAAACACTACACCAGGGAGGCCATAGAGAGAGAGAGAGAGAGAGAGAGAGAGCAAGAGAGAGAGACAGAAAAAGAGAGAGGAGTGTGATCCAAACATGTGGAGACTGAAAAGAACAGAGCCTGAAGGAATGAAGTATAAAACAATGTGTTAACACAGCTGGCCCAGTTTGCATGCACCCAAATAATCAAACAAGCAGGTTCTCTCCTCTCCCTCTCCCTCTCCCTCTTCCTCTCCCTCTTCCTCTTCCTCTTCCTCTTCCTCTCCTCTTCCTCTTCCTCTCCTCTCAATAAATGGAATAAACCCAGTGTGTGTGTAGGAGATGAACTCCTTGCTCTGAGGGGATGATGGTTGTTTTATGGGTCTGTACCGGGCGGTAACCCTGCCCATGGCCTCTTGGGGATCATAGATGGGCAGAACCGGCTGTGAGGTGTGTGAGGGGGTGGAGAAGGGGCCATGGATGACAGTTTAACGGCCCTAGGGCTTCCATTTCCACAGCCCCCTGGTGGAGCTGAGTGGGAGAGGGGTGCTGTGGTGCAGCTCTGTGCTGGGCCACATCAACACCTACAGCTGTTGCTCACCCTAGGGGCCCATCTGGTGCCACGCAGCTCATACCACAAGGAGCACACCGACGTGCGCGCACACACACACACACACACACACACACACACACACACACACACACACACACACACACACACACACACACGTACTACAAGTGCATGGTGTCAAGCAACCTTAGCCCACATCCGCTCCAATATCTACCACAGAGTTTTAATTTAGGAAAATGAAGCTGCTCTTCTTCTGCCTGCTCTCTCCCTCCCAGCAGGCCTTAAACACACACAGACTGGTCCTTAGAACAAATATAAACTGCTCAGGCTTGGATGATTGGGCGGGCTTTACGTTTCAATGTGTTTTTGGGAGCTAAGAACTTCTGTAGGAAATCCTGTTAAAAGCATTAGCTCACTAAGCTCAATGTTCTCTCTTTAGTTGGCCTTGCCCTGTCCCCCCTATGTCTGTCTCAATCAACATACATCTTAATGTAAGATGTAACGTGTATGAAACTGTAGTTAATGGTGTACGAACTGTGAAAAATCAGTTGTGCGTGATTGTGTCTGTTTGTGATAGAGGGGTTGGCCACACTTACCTGCAGTAATCAAGGTAATGATTGAAGAGGGGGGAATCGGACACCAGGAGTGGTCAGGAGGACACATGGAAGAAAAGAGAACACAACATAGAAGAGGTTTAGCAACAGGGTTGGAATGGTTTCTGTTGTTATGTTGAAAACCTCTACAGTTGATCCCTATAAGGGGTCAGACAGCAGTAACGAGCATTGCATTTCAGGAGGGTCTAAACAGACCCAACAGTGACCTGGGGTTAGAGGGAGAGCCCTGCCTGAGACCCTCTATCACATTCCCCATTCAATCTCAACCTGCCCTCCTTCTCCTCCACCCCTCCATTCTCTCCTCTGACAGCTGCTTAATCCCTTGAACTCTGACCCCAGGAAATTCACTCTCCCAACCTTGACCATTTTCTTTCCCCTCCCTCCAGCATGCCTGGCTGATCTCCATCATCCATTATCATTCCATTGTCTGAGGCCAAGGAAAACAATTTAAATTCCCGTGGACTGACATCCACTTGTTAAAGGCGAGAGGGGAGGCTGGGGCTGAGGTGTCTGCAGGGTGCTAGCCTGAGGTGTCTGCAGGATGCTAGCCTGAGGTGTCTGCAGGGTGCTAGCCTGAGGTGTCTGCAGGGTGCTAGCCTGAGGTGTCTGCAGGGTGCTAGCCTGAGGTGTCTGCAGGGTGCTAGCCTGAGGTGTCTGCAGGGTGCTAGCCTGAGGTGTCTGCAGGGTGCTAGCCTGAGGTGTCTGCAGGGTGCTAGCCTGAGGTGTCTGCAGGATGCTAGCCTGAGGTGTCTGCAGGGTGCTAGCCTGAGGTGTCTGCAGGGTGCTAGCCTGAGGTGTCTACAGGGTGCTAGCCTGAGGTGTCTGCAGGGTGCTAGCCTGAGGTGTCTGCAGGGTGCTAGCCTGAGGTGTCTGCAGGGTGCTAGCCTGAGGTGTCTGCAGGGTGCTAGCCTGAGGTGTCTAGCCTGAGGTGTCTGCAGGATGCTAGCCTGAGGTGTCTGCAGGATGCTAGCCTGAGGTGTCTGCAGGATGCTAGCCTGAGGTGTCTGCAGGATGCTAGCCTGAGGTGTCTGCAGGATGCTAGCCTGAGGTGTCTGCAGGATGCTAGCCTGAGGTGTCTGCAGGATGCTAGCCTGAGGTGTCTGCAGGATGCTAGCCTGAGGTGTCTGCAGGGTGCTAGCCTGAGGTGTCTGCAGGGTGCTAGCCTGAGGTGTCTGCAGGATGCTAGCCTGAGGTGTCTGCAGGATGCTAGCCTGAGATGTCTGCAGGGTGCTAGCCTGAGGTGTCTGCAGGGTGCTAGCCTGAGGTGTCTGCAGGATGCTAGCCTGAGGTGTCTGCAGGATGCTAGCCTGAGGTGTCTGCAGGGTGCTAGCCTGAGGTGTCTGCAGGGTGCTAGCCTGAGGTGTCTGCAGGGTGCTAGCCTGAGGTGTCTGCAGGGTGCTAGCCTGAGGTGTCTGCAGGGTGCTAGCCTGAGGTGTCTGCAGGGTGCTAGCCTGAGGTATCTGCAGGGTGCTAGCCTGAGGTGTCTGCAGGGTGCTAGCCTGAGGTGTCTGCAGGATGCTAGCCTGAGGTGTCTGCAGGGTGCTAGCCTGAGGTGTCTGCAGGATGCTAGCCTGAGGTGTCTGCAGGATGCTAGCCTGAGGTGTGCTGCTCCATAATGGAGCCTGTCCTGCCACGTAGCCTTCCAACTAGTTTGAGCATCTTTATTGGAAAACAACGAAAAAACAGTCAGCATGCCGGCAACTTCTCCTCGATTGGCAGGTTATAAAAATACAAAATCATTGGTTTGATCATCTTCCTGCTCACGTCATACATTGATATACCTGTGTGTCCATTCCATTGGGTTCTAGTTGTTGGTGATATGTTATCGGTCCTATGTGAATAATGTGAGGTCTGGTTGGTGATATGTTATAGGTCCTATGTGAGTAATGTGAGTTCTGGTTGGTGATATGTTATAGGTCATATGTGAATAATGTGAGGTCTGGTTGTTGGTGATATGGTATAGGTCCTATGTGAATAGTGTGAGGTCTGGTTATAGGTCATATGTGAATAATGTGAGGTCTGGTTGTTGGTGATATGTTATAGGTCCTATGTGAATAATCTGAGGTCTGGTTGGTGATATGTTATAGGTCCTATGTGAATAATGTGAGGTCTGGTTGTTGGTGATATGTTATAGGTCCTATGTGAGTAATGTGAGGTCTGGTTGGTGATATGTTATAGGTCCTATGTGAATAATGTGAGGTCTGGTTGGTGATATGTTATAGGTCCTATGTGAATAATGTGAGGTCTGGTTGGTGATATGTTATAGGTCCTATGTAAATAATGTGAGGTCTAGTTGTTGGTGATATGTTAAAGGTCCTACGTGAATAATGTGTGTCTGACTAAATAATACCTGCTGAGAGTTAAGAGCAGGCCATTTCTGTCTTATTATGCTGATTGACAAAGCATCACACCACTACATTACAAAACATAATCACATTGCTTAAAAAATAAAAATAAACTTTAACCTTTATTTAACTAGGCAAGTCAGTTAAGAACAAATTCTTATTTACAATGACGGCCTACCGGGTAACAATAGGTTAACTGCCTTGTTCAGGGGCAGAACGACATATGCTTTACCTTGTCAGCTCGGGGATTCGATCCAGCAACCTTTCGGTTGACTGACTCTGACTCAGAGCGTCACGCCACTACATTACAGCACAATCACACTGACTCAGAGCGTCACGCCACTACATTACAGCACAATCACACTGACTCAGAGCGTCACACCACTACATTACAGCACAATCACACTGACTCAGAGCGTCACGCCACTACATTACAGCACAACCACACTGACTCAGAGCATCACACCACTACTTTACAGCACAATCACACTGACTCAGAGCATCACACCACTACATTACAGCACAATCACACTGACTCAGAGCGTCACACCACTACATTACAGCACAATCACACTGACTCAGAGCATCACACCACTACATTACAGCACAATCACTCTGACTCAGAGCGTCACGCCACTACATTACAGCACAATCACACTGACTCAGAGCGTCACGCCACTACATTACAGCACAATCACACTGACTCAGAGCATCACACCACTACATTACAGCACAATCACGCTGACTCAGAGCATCACACCACTACATTACAGCACAATCACACTGACTCAGAGCATCACACCACTACATTACAGCACAATCACACTGACTCAGAGCATCACACCACTACATTACAGCACAATCACACTGACTCAGAGCGTCACACCACTACATTACAGCACAATCACACTGACTCAGAGCGTCACACCACTACATTACAGCACAATCACACTGACTCAGAGCGTCACACCACTACATTACAGCACAATCACACTGACTCAGAGCATCACACCACTACATTACAGCACAATCACACTGACTCAGAGCGTCACACCACTACATTACAGCACAATCACACTGACTCAGAGCATCACACCACTACATTACAGCACAATCACACTGACTCAGAGCATCACACCACTACATTACAGCACAATCACACTGACTCAGAGCATCACACCACTACATTACAGCACAATCACACTGACTCAGAGCATCACACCACTACATTACAGCACAATCACACTGACTCAGAGCGTCACACCACTACATTACAGCACAATCACACTGACTCAGAGCGTCACACCACTACATTACAGCACAATCACTCTGACTCAGAGCATCACACCACTACATTACAGCACAACCACACTGACTCAGAGCATCACACCACTACTTTACAGCACAATCACACTGACTCAGAGCGTCACGCCACTACATTACAGCACAATCACACTGACTCAGAGCGTCACGCCACTACTTTACAGCACAATCACACTGACTCAGAGCATCACACCACTACATTACAGCACAATCACACTGACTCAGAGCGTCACACCACTACATTACAGCACAATCACACTGACTCAGAGCATCACACCACTACATTACAGCACAATCACACTGACTCAGAGCGTCACGCCACTACATTACAGCACAATCACACTGACTCAGAGCATCACACCACTACATTACAGCACAATCACACTGACTCAGAGCATCACACCACTACATTACAGCACAATCACACTGACTCAGAGCATCACACCACTACATTACAGCACAATCACACTGACTCAGAGCATCACACCACTACTTTACAGCACAATCACACTGACTCAGAGCATCACACCACTACATTACAGCACAATCACACTGACTCAGAGCATCACACCACTACATTACAGCACAATCACACTGACTCAGAGCATCACACCACTACATTACAGCACAATCACACTGACTCAGAGCATCACACCACTACTTTACAGCACAATCACACTGACTCAGAGCATCACACCACTACATTACAGCACAATCACACTGACTCAGAGCATCACACCACTACATTACAGCACAATCACACTGACTCAGAGCATCACACCACTACTTTACAGCACAATCACACTGACTCAGAGCGTCACGCCACTACATTACAGCATAATCACACAGCTAGGAGTGAGGTTGTTATCTCTCTCCCTGGGAAGGAGGTTAATTACAGTAAAGGAAATAAAAAAGGAGGCAAAGATACATTTGTGCTAAGCTTTTTGAATATACAAATGAGATGGCTCTCAATGCCCTAAAAATGTCACAGGCAATCAGCAAGGAGATACTTCATAAGTGCGAGCATTACGTCTGCATCCCCGAGGTGAAACGGCAGCTAAAGCAGTGATAACCTATTGTAACCTATATTCTCCCTCTTTGCACTGAAATCTCTCTCCATTAGCCAGGCCTGATTGCTACATAAAAGCAGTGTCTGTAGAAAGGCAGCACACATTCAAAGCTCCTTTTCAGATCAGAGGGAATGAATTCTAGCCAGGACTCATTATGCTCTCTATTGTCCCCTGTACTGTCTCAAGCTCTCACAAGACCAAGTCCGGATGACACAGAGAGGCTCCACCGTATGGCTCTTTGAAATGTAAAACATTATTAAACTTTTGGCTTTACAGGCCACAAGTTTCCCCTCACCCTCTATGCTACAATAGGCCGATTATTGGAGGAAAGTGGGCCTGTTATTGTGTGGACTGAGATTTTACTCCCCAAAGTTTTGAGAATGACACAAATATATATTTTCACAAAGTCTGCTGCCTCAGTTTGTATGATGGCAATTTGCATATACTCCAGAATGTTATGAAGAGTGATCAGATGAATTGCAATTAATTATAAAGTCCCTCTTTGCCATACAAATGAACTGAATACCCCAAAAACATTTCCACTGCATTTCAGCCCTGCCACAAAAGGACCAGCTGACATTATGTCAGTGATTCTCTCGTTAACCTCTTGAGCCTATGGGGGGTGCTATTTCGACTTTGGAAAAATGTGTTCCCAAATTAAACTGCCTCGTACTCAATTCTTGCTCGTACAATATGCATATTATTATTACTATTGGATAGAAAACACTCTCTAGTTTCTAAAACCGTTTGAATTATTTCTCTGAGTGAAACAGAACTCATTCTGCAGCACTTTTCCTGTCAGGGAGTGAGATTTCAGAAATCGAGGTCCCTGTTCTGAGATCAGTTTATAAGTCCCCATGTAAGCTATGAGGGTACATGCACTGCATACGCCTTCCTCTAGATGTCAGTAAGCGGGGAGATTTTGAATGGAGTGGATTGCGCAATCTGGGCCCTATATATAGACCCTGGAGCGGAAGGACCGTCCTTTTCAACAGTGCGCTTGACGCATGAAGACATCACAATGGCGTCCTGCAAACGCTTTCGTTTTAGTAGTTCTATATCTCCGGTCATGTTTTTATTCGTTATAGGTGTTAAAGACATCATAAGGTAGTTAATTTAAACCGACTTATAGCAGTTTATAGCAGTTTATTGCGATTTTCTGGGATTTCTTTGTGACGCGCTTCCACTAGTTGGGCACCTCTCCAGTGGGTGGCTAACGTTATCGGCTAATTCGACAGGACAAGAAGACATCTTTCAGCCAAAAGACGATTGTTCTGAAGAAAGGACACCTTGCCCAAGATTCTGATGGAAGCTCAGCTAATAGTAAGCAGTCTTTATGCTGTTAATTCGTACTTATGTTGACAAATGTCAGATAATAATTCCGCCATGAATTATGGTGCGGTCTCGCTTTAGCGCACGCTGTATGCTTGAAGTAACGTTAATTTTAAAAATGTAACCCAGCGATTGCATTAAGAACTAATTTGTCTTTCAATTGCTGTCCAACCTGTATTTTTTTAGTCAAGTTTATGAATAGTTTATGATAAGAATAGGTGCCGTTCCAAGATGGCGCCGGACAGATTGCTTGACGTTATGGACACTATTATCATTGTATAAGCACGATTTGTGCCGCTAAATATGCACATTTTCGAACAAACTCTATATGCATTGTGTAATATGATGTTATAGGACTGTCATCTGAAGAATTCTGAGAAGGTTAGTGAAAAAATTAATATATTTGGT
Source organism: Salvelinus namaycush (assembly GCF_016432855.1). Classification (NCBI taxonomy): domain Eukaryota; kingdom Metazoa; phylum Chordata; class Actinopteri; order Salmoniformes; family Salmonidae; genus Salvelinus; species Salvelinus namaycush. The sequence goes on from NC_052329.1 coordinate 14,300,559, forward strand.
GGTTTAAACGTTATTGCTATGTTTGGCTTGAATCAATGCTGTTGTAATGTTTGCTATTGTGCTAAGCTAATATAACGCTATATTGTGTTTTCGCTGTAAAACACTTAGAAAATCTGAAATATTGTCTGGATTCACAAGATCTGTGTCTTTCATTTGCTGTACGCTGTGTATTTTTCAGAAACGTTTTATGATGAGTATTTAGTTATTCCACATTGGTCTCTATAATTGCTCTGGCTGCTTCGGTGCTATTTTTGACAGTAGCTGTGATGGTAGCTGCAATGTAAAACTGATTTATACCTCAAATATGCACATTTTTCGAACAAAACATAGATTTATTGTGTAACATGTTATAAGACTGTCATCTGATGAAGTTGTTTGTTGGTTAGTTTGGTTGGTTCTTGGTTAGTTAGGTTGGCTTTGTGCATGCTACCTGTGCTGTGAAAAATGTCTGTCCTTCTTTGTATTTGGTGGTGAGCTAACATAAATATACGTGCTGTTTTCGCTGTAAAACATTTTAAAAATCGGACATGTTGACTGGATTCACAAGATGTGTATCTTTCATTTGCTGTATTGGACTTGTTAATGTGTGAAAGTTAAATATTTCTAAAAAATATTTTTTGAATTTCGCTCTCTGCCTTTTCAGTGGAATGTGGGAGGAGTTCCTGCTGGCGGAACGCCTGAGTCAGACAGGTTAACTTCTCTGGGATAGGGGGCAGCATTCGGAATTTTGGATGAAAAGCATGCCCAAATTAAACTCCCTGCTATTCAGGCCCAGATGTTAAGATATGCATAGTATTAGTATATTTGGATAGAAAACACTCTGAAGTTTCTAAAACTGTTTGAATCATGTCTGTGAGTATAACAGAACTTATTTGGCAGGCGAAACCCCGAGGACAAACCATTCAGATTTTTTTTTTGAGGTCACTCTCTTTTCAATGGGTTTTCATTGGGAATCCAGATTTCTAATCAACTTTCTTGCAGTTCCTATCGCTTCCACTGGATGTCAACAGTCTTTAGAAATTGGTTGAGGATTTTCCTTTGAGAAATGAAGAAGTAGCACTGTTCAGAACGAGGCTAGAGGGAAGTGTAATCTTTGTTAGAGGCGCACTACACAGAGGCTCGCTACACATTGTTTTCCTCCGGTATTGAACACAGTATATCCCGCCTTAAATTGTATCGATTATTTACGTAAAAAAATACCTAAAGTTGTATTAGGAAGTAGTTTGAAATGTTTGGACAAAGCTTACAGGTAACTTTTGTAGTCATGTTGCGCGAGTTGGAACCGGTGTTTTTCTGGATCAAACGCGCCAAATAAATGGACATTTTGGATATATATCGACGGAATTAATTGTGCAAAAGGACCATTTGTGATGTTTATGGGACATATTGGAGTGCCAACGAAAGAAGCTTGTCAAAGGTAAGGCATGAATTATATCTTTATTTCTGGGTTTTGTGTCGCGCCTGGAGGGTTGAAATATGATGGTCTGTGTTTGTTTGCTGGGGTGTTGTCCAGAGATAATAGCATTGTTTGCTTTCGCCGTAAAGCCTTTTTGAAATCTGACACGTTCGCTGGATTCAAAACAAGTGTAGCTTTAATTTGGTGTATTGCATGTGTGATTTCATGAAAGTTAATTTTTTTTAGTAATTTATTTGAATCTGGAGCTCTGCATTTTCACTGGATGTTGGCCAGTTGGGACGTTAGCGTCCCACATATCCCAGAGAAGTTAATACAGGTGTGAGTGTTGACGAGGACAAGGCTGGAGATCACTCTGTCATGCTGATTGAGTTCGAATAACAGACTGGAAGCTTCAAAAGGAGGGTGGTGCTTAGAATCATTGTTCTTCCTCTGTCAAGCATGGTTACCTGCAAGGAAACACGTGCTGTCATCATTGCTTTGCACAAAAAGGCAAGGATATTGCTGCCAGTAAGATTGCACCTAAATCAACCATTTATCGGATCATCAAGAACTTCAAGGAGAGCGGTTCAATTGTTGTGAAGAAGGCTTCAGGGCGCCCAAGAAAGTCCAGCAAGCACCAGGTCCATCTCCTAAAGTTGATTCAGCTGCGGGATCGGGGCACCACCAGTACAGAGCTTGCTCAGGAATGGCAGCAGGCAGGTGTGAGTGCATCTGCACGCACAGTGAGGCAAAGACTTTTGGAAGATGGCCTGGTGTCAAGAAGGGCAGCAAAGAAACCACTTATCTCCAGGAAAAACATCAGGGACAGACTGATATTCTGCAAAAGATATAGGGATTAGACTGCTGAGGACTGGGGTAAAGTCATTTTCTCTGATGAATCCCCTTTCAGATAGTTTGGGGCATCCGTAAAAAAGCTTGTCCGGAGAAGACAAGGTGAGCGCTACCATCAGTCCTGTGTCAGGCCAACAGTAAAGCATCCTGAGACCATTCATGTGTGGGGTTGCTTCTCAGCTAAGGGAGTGGGCTCACTCACAATTTTGCCTAAGAACACAGCCATGAATAAAGAATGGTACCAACACATCCTCCGAGAGCAACTTCTCCCAACCATCCAGGAACAGTTTGGTGATGAACAATGCCTTTTCTAGCATGATGGAGCACCTTGCCATAAAGCAAAAGTGATAACTAAGTGGCTCGGGGAACAAAACATCGATATTTTGGGTCCATGGCCAGGAAACTCCCCAGAAGAAAAAAGAAACGCACACCTATGTAGGCGAGGTGCTGGCTAGCGGAGTAGAAAACTAGAAAATAAAGGAGAGACGCACACTCTAGGAGCTCAGATGCAAAAATATTTAATTACCAACGTTTCGACAGGCAAGCTGTCTTCATCAGGGTACAATCACAGACACTGCGGGATGACTCGTTTATATATAGTGTCAAGACACACAGGTGTCTGTAATCATGGCCAACAGTGGCCTAATATCATTGGTTAATTACTCATATTAAAACGGCATAGAATGAGCAACATACAATTAATACAAATGGATAACATACGATCATAGACTCACTAAAGGCCACACAAGCCTACAAACAACCACAATGGCAAAGTCACAACAATCACAACAATCACAAGAATGGCTTCAGATCAAAGTCCACATTAAGACCGAAGGGAGCAAGGGTCTTTAAATTAAATATCCAAGCAGCCTCTCGTCTTAACAATAAATTATCAAGGTCACCCCCTCTCCTAGGGAGGGTGACATGTTCGATGCCAATATAACGCAAAGATGAAATCGAGTGGCCTGCCTCCAAAAAGTGGGCCGCAACTGGGTAGGTCAAGTTTTTGCACCTAATGGTGCTACGATGCTCTGAGATACGTACTTTTAATTCACGCTTTGTTTTACCCACATAATTTTTACCACAAGGACAAGTTATGAGATAAATAACTCAGGAAACTTAGGAAACTCCCCAGACCTTAATTCCATTGAGAACTTGTGGTCAATCCTCAAGAGGCGGGTGGACAAACAAAAACCCACAAATTCTGACAAACTTCCAGCATTGATTATGTGTAACGGCGTTCCTCCTCCTCTTCATCCGAAGAGGAGGAGCAGGGATTGAACCAAACTGCAGCGTTGTGAAATGACATGATATTTATTCAAACAAGACGAAAAACGAACTATACTTGATAATAAACAAAATAACAAAACGAATGTAGACAAACCTGAACATACGAACTTACAAAAACACGAAGAACGCACAACAGGAAAAATGACTACATAAAACGATGAACGAACGAAACAGTCCCGTATGGTGCAACAAACACTGACACAGGAGACAACCACCCACGAACAAACAGTGTGAAAACACCTACCTTAATATGACTCTCAATCAGAGGAAATGAAAACCACCTGCCTCTAATTGAGAGCCATATTAGGTCACCCTTTAAACCAACATAGAAACAGAAAACATAGACTGCCCACCCAAACTCACGTCCTGACCAACTAACACATACAAAACTAACAGAAAACAGGTCAGGAACGTGACATTATGCAAGAATGGGCTGCCATCAGTCAGGATGTGGCCCAGAAGTTAATTGACAGCATGCCAGGGCGGATTGCAGAGGTCTTGAAAAAGAAGGGTCAACACTGCAAATATTGACTCTTTGCATCAACTTCATGTAATTGTCAATAAAAGCCTTTGACACTTATGAAATGCTTGTAATTATACTTCAGCATTCCATAGTAACATCTGACAAAAATATCTAAAGACACTGAAGCAGCAAACCACGACCGTACTCACCTTGCATCACCCATACACACTATTCCATACCAGAACAACAACCCATTATGAGACTCACAAAGAAAATCACTACCTCGTCAATGAACCCTGCCTTTGAACTAGGTTCAAACCAGCCTCTCCTATCAATCAATCAAAAAATACAGGGCAGGGTACTGTGTTGTGCCACTCATCAGACTGTGTTGCTTAGGGAGGGCAGGAGAACAGAGAAAGATGAGACACTACAAGAAAATCAACAGAAAAATCAACAACGGTAGGAATGTGGTGGAGTTCAGGCCCCGCCCTGTAGGGCTCATCTGGATCAAAGGGACATCAGGGAGTTCTTTGTTTTGCTCCGGCTGCTCTGGCACCCCTGACACGCCAGCGCTGTGAACTCTGACCCTGGGGCATCGGAGCCCCCCACCACAACCTCAGGAACCCTGGCACAAACACAGATGGTTCACAAACACTCTAACATGTATTATTCATCTATTTCACTACTCCTTCCCCCTCTCATCTCATCCCCCTCTTCTCTCATCCCTCTACTCTCTTCCCCCTCTCCTCTCATGCCCCACTCCTCTCATCCCTCTCTACTCTCTTCCCCTATTACTCTCATCCCTCTCCCCTCTCATCCCTCTATCCTCGCATGCCTCTCTCCTCTCTTCCTTCTCTCCTCTCATCCCTCTCTCCTCTCTTCCTACTCTACTCTCATCCCTCTTTTCACTCTTCCCTTTCTTCTCTCATTCCTTTTCTACTCTCTTCCCTCTCTTTTCCCAGTGGAGTCACCCTGGGGTGGGCATTATGCCGCCTCTCTGACTAGGGGGGGTAGGTGAACGGAAGGGGTGAGGGTGAGGGGGGAACCAAAATCTAATTTCATATGCCCCCTTTCTTCTGGGGCTGAGGAGCTGAGGTGGCTAGGATGAATACTAGACTGTATTTTAGTGTTGAGAAGAGGATGAATACTAGACTGTATTTTAGTGTTGATAAGAGGATAGGAGGAGTACTAGACTGTATTTTAGTGTTGAGAAGAGGAGGAATACTAGACTGTATTTCAGTGTTGAGAAGAGGATAAGAGGAATACTCCTCTTCTCAACACTGTATTTTAGTGTTGAGAAGAAGGAGGAATACTAGACTGTATTTTAGTGTTGAGGAGAGAAGAGGAGGAATACTAGACTGTATTTTAGTGGTGAGAAGAGGAGGAGTACTAGACTGTATTTTAGTGTTGAGGATAGGAGGAATACTAGACTGTATTTTAGTGTTGAGAAGAGGAGGAATACTAGACTGTATTTTAGTGTTGAGAAGAGGATGAATACTAGACTGTATTTTAGTGTTGAGAAGAGTATTTTGTGTGGAAATAGCCGAGGGGATCCTGGCCTCATCTCTCCCAGGTCAGCACACTAGACAGTTAGTGACGTTTGCTAGGTACAGTGGCTTGTAAAAGTATTCTCCCCCTTGGCATTTTTCCTATTTTGTTACCTTACAACCTGGAATTAAAATACATTTTTTGGGGGGTTGTATCATTTGATTTACACAACATGACTACCACTTTGAAAATGCAACATATGTTTTATTGTGAGACAAACAAGAAATAACACAAATAAACAGAAAACTTACTATTCACCCTCCGAAAGTCAATACTTTGTAGAGCCACCTTTTGCAGCAATTTCAGCTGCAAGTCTCTTGGAACATCTAGCCACTGGGATTTATGCCCATTCTTCAAGTAAAAACTGCTCCAGCTCCGTCAAGTTGGATGGGTTCTGCTGGTGTACAGCAATCTTTAAGTCATACCACAGATTCTCAATTGGATTGAGGTCAGGGCTTTGACTAGGCCATTCCAAGACTATTAAATGTTTCCTGTTAAACCACTCGAGTGTTGCTTTAGCGGTATGCTTAGGGTCATTGTCCTGCTGGAAGGTGAACCTTCGTCCCAGTCTCAAATCTCAGGAAAATTGAAACGGGTTTCCCTTAAGAATTTCCCTGTATTCAGCACATTCCATCATTCCTTCAATTCTGACCAGTTTCCCAGTCCCTGCTAATGAAAAACTTCCCCACAACATGATGCTGCCACCAACATGCTTCACTTCGGGGATGAGGTTCTCGGGGTGATGAGAGGTGTTGGGTTTGCGCCAGACAAAGTGTTTTCCTTGTTGGCCAAAAAGCTACATTTTAGTCTCATCTGACCAGAGTACCTTCTTCCATAAGTTTGGGGAGTCTCCCACATGCCTTTTGGCGAACACCAAACGTGTTTGCTTATTTTTTTCTTTAAGCAATGTTTTTCTTCTGTACACTCTTCCGTAAAGCCCAGCTCTGTGGAGTGTACGGCTTAAAGTGGTCCTATGGACAGATACTCCAATCTCCACTGTTAAGCTTTGCAGCTCCTTCAGAGTTATCTTTGGTCTCTTTGTTGCCTCTCTGATCAATGCCCTCCTTGCCTGGTCCGTGAGTTTTGGTGGGCGGCCCTCTCTTGACAAGTTTGTTGTGGTGCCATATTCTTTCCATTTTTTAATAATGGATTTAATGGTGCTCCATGGGATGTTAAAAGTTTCTGATATTTTTCTATAACCCAATCCTGATCTGTACTTCTCCATAACTTTGTCCCTGATCTGTTTGGAGAGCTCCTTGCTTCATGGTGCACCTTGCTTGATGGTGCCCCTTGCTTAGTGGTGTTGCAGACTTTGGGGCCTTTCAGAACAGGTGTATATATACTGAGATCATGTGATAGATCATGTGACACTTAGATTGCACACAGGTGGACTTTATTTAACTAATTATGTGACTTCTGGTGGTAATTGTTTGCACCAGATCTTATTTAGGGGCTTCATAGCAAAGGGGGCGAATACATATGCACGCACCACTTTTCTGTTAAACATTTCTTATCATTTTTTAAAATAACTTATTTTTTGCATTTCACTTCACCAATTTGGACTATTTTGTGTATGTCCATTACATGAAATCCAAATAAAGATTTATTTAAATTACAGGTTGTAATGCAACAAAATAGGAAAAATGCGAAGGGGGATGAATACTTTTGCAAGGCACTAAGGATTTTCAATACATTTCAACCCACATCACAGGACTCCATTCTAGTGCCTAGTTCTGTGACTTGTCCATGGCGTCTCCTTCAGAATGGGGTTCTGTGCCTGGTGCATGTATTCTCCTTCAGACTGGTATTCTGTGAGGAGGCAGCTTCTGTGTTGGGCTGAGCCAAGTTAATTGCCTTAGATAGGACCCTGTGTTAGTGAGAATGTCTTTCAGGCCAGGGTGTTGTGGTTGTTGTGGTTGGAAAGATTCTCCAGGACCATAAGCTTAAGATTCTCAATGGCAAGGTTTACTTAGCTGATGACTCAAACTGAACTCTTCCGCTGCTCTATCTTTCACTACTTACTCCAGTCTCAGACTGAGTAAAGTATTTTGTGGTGAGGTCATAATGAGGGGTGTACAAAATAAAGTCATCAGCGATCGGATCATCTCTAACCAATCAGAGTATCAAGGCCAATGACGAATTTTCAAAACGCCGCTTTACCCACGTGTTCTGACTCTGGCCCAACCCATCAATTTCTGGGACCAATCAGAAGGGTTAGAATGTGTTTGTGTTCTAGAAATTGTCAGGGAGGAACTCAGATCCAGACTCATTGCGGAGAAGAAAGGAACGTCCGTGTGGCGTGGCGTAGCGTTTAGCCGGAACAAGGAGTTTGGGTAGCCAGGCGAAAGGGTAACTGGGATTAAGAAGAGATTAACCTTCCATTAGAGCACTGGAGAGGGCTGTAACTCCCTATCTGTTTGTGTGTGTGTGTGTGTGTGTGTGGAGTGTGTATCCTTGAGTGTTCTCTCTGCAGAGGAGAAGAGGATCACAGTGAGAAGATGCTAATGTGAAGAGGCACAGTAATACACTACATTACCAAAAGTATGTGGACCCCTGCTCGTCGAACATCTCATTCCACAATCATGGGCCTCAATTTAAAGTTGGTCCCCTCCTTTGCTGCAATAACAGCCTCCACTCTTCTGGGGCAGCTTCCTGCTAGATGTTGGAACAATGCTGCGGGGACTTGCTTCCATTCCTCCAAAAGAGCATTGATGACGTTATGGACTGATGTTGGGCAATTAGGCCTGGCTCGCAGTTGCCGTTCCAATTCACCCCAAATGTGTTTGATGGGATTGAGGTCAGGGCTCCGTGCAGGCCAGTTCTTCCACACCAATCTAGACAAACCATTCCTGTATGGACCATGCTTTGTGCACGGGGGCATTGTCATGCTGAAACAGGAAAGGGCCTTCCCCAAACTGTTGCCACAAAGATGGAATCATCTAGAATATCATTGTATACTGTAGCGTGAAGATTTCCCTTCATTGGAACTAAGGGGCCTAGCCCAAAACATGAAAAATAGCCACAAACCATTATTCCTCCTCCACCAAACTTTACAGTTGGCACTATGCATTCAGGCAGGTAGCGTTCTCCTGTCATACAAAACCAGATTCGTCCATCGGACTGCCAGATGGTGAAGCGTGATTCATCACTCCAAAGAACGCGTTTCCACTGATCCAAAATCCGATGGCGGCGAGCTTTACACCACTCCAGCCGACTCTTAGCATTGCGCATGGTGATCTTAGGCTTGTTGTAGAAATATCTCAAGGATGATCAATGGAAACAGGACGCACCTGAGCTCAATTTCGAGTCTCATAGCAAAGGGTCTGAATACTTATGTAAATAAGGTATTGCTGTTTTTATTTTTAATACATTTGGAAAAAAAAAAAAGAAAAAAAAATCTGCATTGGACATGATGAGGTATTGTGTGTAGATTGATGAGGATATATATTTTATTTAACCCTTGTTTGGGTCTGTGTTACTCATTTTCAATGTTTACTAAAAGATGTTTACACGCGCGCGCACACACACACACACACACACACACACACACACACACACACACACACACACACACACAGAGAGACAGAGACAGAGGAGGACAAAGCGATGCAGGTAAGATGTATTAATCTCTCCCTGCTACGCCTCTCCAACTTCATATGCTATCAATAATACCTTAATTGCCATGTTACACACATATGCGCAGGAAAACACACACACTTGTGCACATACACACTAAGGCACTGCTTTTCCATACAACACATGAACAAACAATCTGGAACAAACACATTTTCTTCACCCAAACACACTCATTAGCCATTTATTTTCAAAGATGCCTTTGAGTGCAAAAACAAGTGCCGACTCTGCAGGGGTGGAATCAAACATGGGAACAGTACATTGAAATAACTGTAATCATGAGAAGTCTTTAATTTCCAAAACAGCAAGGACTCCATTGAAAAACGTGATCCTTTGAACTGAACAAATTGCTTGATGTAATCTCTCACTTTCACAATTCGTCATCCCTGATAATTCTTTCCCCCTCCTTCTGTTATAAATCAGTGAACTCTGGTGAGTTTCCTTGTGCGTTTATTTTGGACAGGGTCATAATAATTCAAGGTGAACGCCAGGCAGCCAGGCAAGCTAGAGGCAGGCCGGCTCGATAATGACTTCCCTTTGCTCTCTGTTGTTTCTGTGCCTGGCGCTGCTCCCTACAAGACAGTGGTGACCCCAGAGGAGAACCTCTGGTCTGGCTGTGGTTATTGGACCGAGCTCTGGGACCTGGGAGGGGAGTCCAAGTCCCCCTCCGCTTCCCCCTCTCTACCCCTCATTTCACCACATCAACACAACGCCCCTGCACTGGATGGGACAGGCATTCTCTTCCATTTCCTCTACAGTGGGACGTAGCCAGCCACAGAGTACTGCATGGGAAGTAGAAGAACACACACACATCTGCCGTGCTGCTGATCATTAGCACCTAGTTGAAACAAATGTCCCAAAGTAAGCAGAGTCCATCTCCACATGATCAACGTCTCTCTCCACTGTGGTTGAAACAAAGCTGAGATTGTAGCTGTTGTGGCTGCACCCAGACCAAGCACACACTCAAACGAGCTGTTTCACCAAAACAGACTGAAGCACAGTAGCACGGGGTGACACAATTCACTTTTGATTGCTAATAAAACCAACAATGGGTAACATATCACATTTCTTGTGTAATACCTATTCACAATCCCAGAGTTGATGAAAAGTGAAATGTGTGAGAAGAAATCTAACTCCCTCCTAGTAGTTTACAGTGATGGAATCACATGGCTACAGAGGCAGTCAGTAGAAACATCTGGCCTTCAAAGAGGTACAGTACGGCTGCACACTACCAGGGTCTGTCCCAAACACTGTTCAACTGACAGGTTGTGTTGACTACTCTGCCATGTGCCAGCTCCGCAGTCCTTCTCACAGTGCTGCACAGTGTATTTCCATGCACTATTACACCACATGTGATGTACAAAACACATAATGCCAATACTATAACACACAAGGACTTTTTGACATTTATTAAAATGTACGATAGAATATCATGGATACAAGCCAGTCAAGTTAACTTTTACATTTCCAAACCATCTCTATATCTATAAATCAGAGAGTAAAAAAAATATTCCCCATGAAGGAATTCTAAAGAGTTCAATGGCTGACTGACAAAAGCCTTGCTCTCCGCCTCTACCCCTCTCTCTGTGTCTAATTACAATAGCATAGTGCATTCATTATGATCAAATTAACGTAGGACCCGGGGCTGTTTTAAGGTCAGAGGTGACTGAATGGACATGACTGTGATGTGATGTGAGTGGGCCTGGAGGGAGTGGAGGGATCTCCATCACTATGTACTAGTCAATATGCACAGGTTGTTAAAAGATGTATGTATGCAGAGAGACTAGCATCGACTGGTGCTGGAGGATAGAGTCAGAGGACATTAAGTTGATCTATACAGGGGGCTTACATCTCTGTATGACATTTAGACTAATCACAACACTGACCCCCACATATCTCAGTCTCCTAGGACCACTACACCTAACTCACTGCTGTTGCAGGGACAGATAGATTCACACGCTACTGTTCACTGCAGATTTAAGTGAATAGAAAACATGGGGTTTAAGGAAATGACAGTTGAATCCTAAATAATTATCCCCTGATTATGGAGAGAAGGATTCTGTTCCTTAGTACTTTCTACCACCATAACCATCCACAAGACCCACAAGTGACGGGGCAGAAAGAGAGTGTATTGTGTTTCCACAGCGCTAAACCTGAGCTCGCTGTGCGGTAGGACGGCAGGGCCCTGTTAAACCCTGCAATTACCTCCCTAAACCCCCTCTCCTTTCCCCTCCTCCCTCTACAGGAGGGCAGCTTTCACAGACCATCAACTGAGGCTGGATTAGACCCTGTATGAGTAGGGCACAATTACAGACTGTCGTTCTCTCGGCTCCACCCACGCACACACCGGTAATTTCTCCACCCTCTCCATCAGGCAGCTGGCATCCAGCTGGGCACGGCTTCTCAGGGCGTTGCGGTGCCCACATGTAACTCGGCGGCCAGGGAATGCCAGGGTTCCACATGTGCTGTTGAAGGGGTAGATGGTAGTCTAGAAGGTGTGTTGGCCACGTGTGACGACACACAGGAGAACGTTTCAGAACTTCCAGCTCTGACTGGAGATCCAATCAGAGTCAGAGGAGGGAAAGGCTGTGGTTTGGTGGGCACAGTGTTGGCAGACTCTGCTCATTAAACATCTGTAGAAAGGATTTGGAGTTATACTGTTCTGACGTAATACACCACCAGATATCTATTAAACTCTGCAGGCCTACTGATGACTCATCAAGATTAGTCTATGCAGAAATCTCATCATTGCATAAGCAAAAGCTAAAATAACCAGCGTGAAATGGCTGTATGGAGGAAGCACCATTCTTCTCTCTGTTTTAAAATGGCTCTGGTCTTTCTTCCTGTCTCCAGAGAGAATCTCCAGCTGTCATGTGCCTCCATGTGTATAAAAAAGGACCATCAAAGAACATATTTCTTTCATTCCAGGCAATTTCCCTAATCCCTGATGAGCTGCAGGGGAGAGGGTAACATTATGGATGAGAGTTAGCAGGTGGTACTGCAAAGATTGTGTGGGATTTTGTGTGTTTGTGTGTGTGTGTGTGTGTGTGACTGTATTCATAAAGCCTTGTTTAAATGTAACTTTTTTATGTGACTGAATGTCACCCATGTGTTCTTTACGCCCTCCTGTGTCTTTGTGTGTGTGTATGTGTTGATGGGGATAGGGGTATTAGTGTGGCGCAGCCAGAACCCTCTCCCCCAGGAGAAGGGACTGAGCCCCTTGAAGCAGCTTACTTCTCAAGGATTAGTTTATCCAATGTGCACTAATCACAGATAAACTCCCCATTGGTGAGCCCTCTCACAGAAGAGTCCTCTGTCTGCTCTCTCCACAGGCCAACCGAGCATCAACAGCCTGGGAGGCAGGAGGGGACGGGGAGATGATGGGTGAAGGGGAGGCAGGAGGGAAGAAGTGGAGGCAGGAGGGGTGAAGGGGAGGCAGAAGGGAAGAAGGGGAGGCAGGGGGGGTGACCGGGGGGGGGGAGGGGTGAAGGGGAGGCAGGAGGGGACGGGAAGATGAGGGGTGAAGGAGAGGCAGGAGGGAAGAAGGGGAGGCAGGAGTGGTGAAGGGGAGGCGGGAGGGGTGAAGGGGAGGCACGAGGGGAAGGGGAGATGAGGGGTGAAGGGGAGGCATGAGGGGAAGGGGAGAGAAGGGGTGAAGGGGAGCCAGGAGGGGAAGGGGAGAGAAGGGGTGAAGGGGAGCCAGGAGGGGAAGGGGAGAGAAGGGATGAAGGGGAGGGACACACTCATAATGTGTTACGTTTGTGTTATTGAGAAGAAATGGCCAACTCATTTCCAACTAGACCATCTGCAATCGATAACACTACCTCCACTGGTTCTGATATCATTTCCTGTCTTTCCATGACTGCGATTACAGATGGCAGTGGGGTCTAGTAACTGTATCATCAAATCAACTGTTATTTGTCACATGCACCAAATACAACAGGTGTAGACCTTACATTGAAATGCTTACTTACAAGCCCTTAACCAACAATGCAGTTTTAAGAGAAATACCTAAAAATATAAATAAAAAGTTACAAATAATGAATTCATGAATCTCTCTCCCATACATCAGATCAGCAGAGAGAGAGAGAGAGAGAGAGAGAGAGAGCGAGAGAGAGAGAGAGAGAGAGAGAGAGACCAAAGTCAGACCAATTTCCCTCTGTCACCACTGGCCTTCCTGACAGCTTTGAAATGTGGACTGCAGTAACAAGCAGTCGTAGCAGCCACCCGCCGGTGTCAGCGTTTTCCTTCCCGTACTGACGGACCACTGGGCCCTGAGTGGAGGAGAGTGGGGGATAGCGGTGTGAGAGAGGGGGGTCAAGGGCAGCTTGTTACCTCTGAGTGAGTGTCAGTCTGGTGCAGCATGTCAATTTCAGAACAACTCGGCCCCCCTGCCCACCTTCTGCCCTGGAAACGATGAGAATTGGGATGCTGGGTAAAGACTGTGGTAGCCAGCCACTATCCTCTGCATCTGATTGCAGTCAATGGGTCAGTTTAACATCAGTACAGCAAACACCCATCCTATAGCTCACTCAGCGGTTTGGACAAAGTTAGCATTCATATGGCGCTGGTCCCAACTATAATGACTTTACCATGTGAATAAATGAATAACTACCATATCTACCATCTGATTTGACTGTCATGGAGTCTAACACTGACTCACCATCATCCTCTACCAGATGTAGGGCGTCTGCTGGTGTATGGAGTACAGGAGAACACCAAGAGAATGTGATGCAGACTGCTACAACACAGTCAAGGTGCTTCTTCAGGCTAGGGTCTATTTTTCTCAATTTCCGCCTGACTGACGTGCCCAAAGTAAACTGCCTGTTGCTATCCTGAAGCCAGGATATGCATATAATTGGTACCATTGGAAAGAAAACACTCTGAAGTTTATAGATAAAATAATGTAGGAGACTATAACACAATAGATATGGTAGGAGAAAATCCAAAGAAAAACCAACCGGAATATACATTTTTTTGAGAGCCCATGCTCTTCCAATGGAACATATAGGTAAAAAATGTAATCTTGCTCCCAGTAGGCAATTCCTATGGCTTCAACAGGGTGTCAGTAGTCTTTGTTCAAGGTTTCAGGCTTGTTTCTTTAAAAATGAGTAAGAAAAATGAGTTTTACTATAGGGACACAGACTTGGAAATGTTTGTATGCGCGTGCGATGAAGAGGACACGCACCTGCTAATATCGTTGTCCTATTGAACGTACTTCTTTCCGTATGAAATATTATAGTTTAATTACATTTTAAGATATCTGAGGATTAAATAGAAACTTATTTTGACTTGTTTTAACAAAGTTTAGCGGTAGCTTTTTGGATTCCTTTCTGTGCATGTTGAATGAGTGGATTACTCAAATCGATGGCGCCATCTAAACAGGCTTTTTGGGACATAAAGAAGGATTTTATCTAACAAAATGACACTACATGTTGTCGCTGGGACCCTTTGGATGACAAATCCTTCAAAAAGTAAATTAATATTTAATAGCTATTTGTGAATTTATGAAACCTGTGCCGGTGGAAAAATATTTTGATGTGGGGTGCCGTCCTCAAACAATCGCATGGCATGCTTTCGCTGCTAAGCCTACTGTCAATCAGACAGTGCAGTTAGATTAACAAGAATTGAAGTTTATAACTGATATAAGACACTTGTATGTACACAAATGTTTAATATCCATAATTGTTATGATTATTTATTTGAATTGCGAACCCTCCAGACTCACCGGAAGTTGTCCCGCTAGCGGGACGCCTAGCCTAATTACTAAAAGCAGTGTCAGGGCCCTAGAATAAATAGTCCAACATACAGGGACCTTTGTGGTGTACAGTCTATCACAGCCAACCTCTGGGGTGTACAGTCTATCACAGCCAACCTCTGGGGTGTACAGTCTATCACAGCCAACCTCTAGGGTGTACAGTCTATCACAGCCAACCTCTGGGGTGTACAGTCTATCACAGCCAACCTCTAGGGTGTACAGTCTATCACAGCCAACCTCTAGGGTGTACAGTCTATCACAGCCAACCTCTAGGGTGTACAGTCTATCACAGCCAACCTCTAGGGTGTACAGTCTATCACAGCCAACTTCTAGGGTGTACAGTCTATCACAGCCAACCTCTAGGGTGTACAGTCTATCACAGCCAACCTCTAGGGTGTACAGTCTATCACAGCCAACCTCTAGGGTGTACAGTCTATCACAGCCAACCTCTAGGGTGTACAGTCTATCACAGCCAACCTCTGGGGTGAAAACACAGCAATCCACAGTGGCCTTTCCAGAGGAGTTAGGAAACAAGCAGATCACTACCAGGGAGATTCCATTGCACTCTGGAAAAAGATCCTGGCACTGCCAATAAACATGGGGGAGGGGAGGAGAGGGGAGAGAGGGAGGAGGACCAAAAGCCCCAGTGAAATCTGACTGCTTGCTTCCAAGGCTTTTTCTTGAAGCCTTCCTCACATCCTCTTATTATTCTCTCCATCTCTCTTCTCCACCTTACCTATATCTGCTTTTCTTCCTGATGCCGTTTCTCTAGTTTCCCTTCCCCTCTCCCCCCTCTGCTGCTCTTCATCCATCAGCCTGAAGTCTTATGTCTACATTCATAACCCCCTCTCTCTGCTCTTCCCCTCTCCCCCCTATGCTGCTCTTCATGCGTATTTGTATTTGTATGTATTATGTATCCCCATTAACTGCTGCCAATGCCTACTAGAAAGTGGCCCTTGGAGACATCAGCCTGGAGCCTTATGTCTATATGCATAATATCCCGTTCTCTCTTCTCTCCATCTCTCTTCTCCATCTCTCTTCTCTCCATCTCTCTGTCTCCTTGTACCGTGTTGTCCTCTGAGTTCCGTCTCTAGGCTGTGCACGGTTTACCCCTAGCCTCCTGCTCATCTGGTGCAGGGTTTACCCCCTAGCCTCCTGCTCATCTGGTGCAGGGTTTACCCCCTAGCCTCCTGCTCATCTGGTGCAGGGTTTACCCTCTAGCCTCCTGTTTATCTGGAGCAGGGTTTACCCCCTAGCCTCCTGTTCATCTGGTGCAGGGTTTCCCCCTAGCCTCCTGTTCTTCTTGTGCAAGGTTTACCCCTAGCCTCCTGTTCATCTGATGCAGTGTTTACCCCTTGGCCTCCTGTTCATTTGATGCAGGGTTTACCCCTTAGCCTCTTGTTCATCTGGTGCAGGGTTTACCCCCTAGCCTCCTGTTCATCTGGTGCAGGGTTTACCCTCTAGCCTCCTGTTACCCCCTAGCCTCCTGTTCTTCTGGTGCAGGGTTTACCCCCTAGCCTCCTGCTCATCTGGTGGTGTTTACCCCCTAGCCTCCTGCTCATCTGGTGGTGTTTACCCCCTAGCCTCCTGCTCATCTGGTGGTGTTTACCCCCTAGCCTCCTGCTCATCTGGTGCAGGGTTTACCCCCTAGCCTCCTGCTCATCTGGTGCAGGGTTTACCCCCTAGCCTCCTGCTCATCTGGTGATATTTACCCCCTAGCCTCCTGCTCATCTGGTGGTGTTTACCCCATAGCCTCCTGCTCATCTGATGGTTTTTACCCCCTAGCCTCCTGCTCATCTGGTGATATTTACCCCCTAGCCTCCTGCTCATCTGGTGGTGTTTAATCCCTAGCCTCCTGCTCATCTGGTGATGTTTACCCCCTAGCCTCCTGCTCATCTGGTGATATTTATCCCCTAGCCTCCTGCTCATCTGGTGATATTTACCCCCTAGCCTCCTGCTCATGTGGTGGTGTTTAATCCCTAGCCTCCTGCTAATCTGGTGGTGTTTACCCCCTAGCCTCCTGCTCATCTGGTGATATTTACCCTCTAGCCTCCTGCTCATCTGGTGGTGTTTAATCCCTAGCCTCCTGCTCATCTGGTGGTTTTTACCCCCTAGCCTCCTGCTCATCTGGTGGTGTTTAATCCCTAGCCTCCTGCTCATCTGGTAGTTTTTACCCCCTAGCCTCCTGCTCATCTGGTAGTTTTTACCCCCTAGCCTCCTGCTCATCTGGTGGTTTTTAGCCCCTAGCCTCCTGCTCATCTGGTGGTTTTTACCCCCTAGCCTCCTGCTAATCTGGTGGTTTTTACCCCCTAGCCTCCTGCTCATCTGGTAGTTTTTACCCCCTAGCCTCCTGCTAATCTGGTGGTTTTTACCCCCTAGCCTCCTGCTAATCTGGTGGTTTTTAGCCCCTAGCCTCCTGCTCATCTGGTGGTTTTTACCCCCTAGCCTCCTGCTAATCTGGTGGTTTTTACCCCCTAGCCTCCTGCTCATCTGGTAGTTTTTACCCCCTAGCCTCCTGCTAATCTGGTGGTTTTTACCCCCTAGCCTCCTGCTAATCTGGTGGTTTTTACCCCCTAGCCTCCTGTTCTTCTGGTTTCTCTGCCTGACAACCATTACTCAGATTAGGGAAGACACTGGACTATGTTTAAGACAGAACATGTTTTAACATTGAAATAATACATTAATAGCCCTCTGTGTAATGGAAAGTAGTTTGTGCATTATTCTCATTACTTGCTAAATTCATTATTTGCGGAGAAATCGGAACCATCAGTGAATCAGTTAACACACCCCAGCAGTGGGCTTGGTTCCATTCAGACTAATCTATGCCTGTATGGGTGTGGAGGGGTGTGTGTGTGGGGGGGTGGAGGGGGTCAGATGCCCTGTGAGCAGCTGGGGTTGCTTAGAGAGAGCCTTTTCACTGGCTGCCAGTTCTTACACTGAGCTGGGGAAGCCTGATTTATGAAGCAAACTAATTTGTAAATGAGTGGCGCTCGACTACAAAACGGCCCCAACCTGCTGATGAGAGACAGAGAGGGGAGCAAGAGACACTCCAGCTAACAGCTTCTCTCTGAGGAGATACGGCCCGTCTCACTTGCACACCACAGGTCAATGGTCCATATGACGATCAGGTACAGAGCACAGGACAGAGACAACGGCTTGATCATACCAGGCTGCCACAGACGCTGGCACACAATAGGCACAGCGGACACGTGGCATGAGGGTTTGGAAGGACCTTAACACCTATAGGACCTTAAGCCCTACAGGACCTTAACGCCTACAGGACCGTAACCCCTATAGGACCGTGACCCCTATAGGACCGTGACCCCTATAGGACCGTGACCCCTATAGGACCTTAACGCCTATAGGACCGTGACCCCTATAGGACCTTAACCCCTACAGGACCGTAACCCCTATAGGACCGTGACCCCTATAGGACCGTGACCCCTATAGGACCGTGACCCCTATAGGACCTTAACGCCTACAGGACCGTGACCCCTATAGGACCGTGACCCCTATAGGACCTTAACCCCTACAGGACCGTGACCCCTACAGGACCGTGACCCCTATAGGACCGTGACCCCTACAGGACCGTAACCCCTATAGGACCGTGACCCCTATAGGACCGTGACCCCTACAGGACCGTAACCCCTATAGGACCTTAACCCTTATAGGACCGTGACCCCTATAGGACAGTAACCCCTATAGGACCTTAACGCCTATAGGACCTTAACACCTATAGGACCTTAAGCCCTACAGGACCTTAACGCCTACAGGACCGTGACCCCTATAGGACTGTGACCCCTATAGGACCGTGACCCCTACAGGACCTTAACGCCTACAGGACCGTGACCCCTATAGGACCTTAACGCCTACAGGACTGTGACCCCTATAGGACCGTGACCCCTACAGGACCTTAACGCCTATAGGACCGTGACCCCTACAGGACCTTAACGCCTACAGGACTGTGACCCCTATAGGACCGTGACCCCTATAGGACCGTGACCCCTATAGGACCGTGACCCCTACAGGACCTTAACGCCTACAGGACCTTAACCCCTATAGGACCTTAACCCCTACAGGACCTTAACGCCTATAGGACCTTAACGCCTATAGGACTGTGACCCCTATAGGACCTTAACCCCTATAGGACCTTAACCCTTATAGAAGCTGAACCCCTATAGGACCGTGACCCCTTTAGGACCTTAACCCCTACAGGACCGTGACCCCTATAGGACCTTAACCCCTATAGGACCTTAACCCTTATAGGAGCTTAACCCCTATAGGACTGTGACCCCTATAGGACCTTAACCCCTATAGGACCTTAACCCCTATAGGACCTTAACCCCTATAGAAGCTTAACCCTTATAGAAGCTGAACCCCTATAGGACCTTAACCCCTATAGGACCTTAACCCCTATAGGACCTTAACCCCTATAGGACTGTGACCCCTATAGGACCTTAACCCCTATAGGACCTTAACCCTTATAGAAGCTTAACCCCTATAGGACTGTGACCCCTATAGGACCTTAACCCTTATAGAAGCTTAACCCCTATAGGACCTTAACCCCTATAGGACCTTAACCCCTATAGGACCTTAACCCCTATAGGACCTTAACCCCTATAGGACCTTAACCCTTATAGAAGCTGAACCCCTATAGGACCTTAACCCCTATAGGACCTTAACCCCTATAGAAGCTTAACCCCTATAGGACCTTAACCCCTATAGGACCGTAACCCCTATAGGACCTTAACCCCTATAGGACCTTAACCCCTATAGGACCGTAACCCCTATAGGACCGTAACCCCTATAGGACCTTAACCCCTATAGGACTGTGACCCCTATAGGACCTTAACCCTTATAGAAGCTGAACCCCTATAGGACCTTAACCCCTATAGGACCTTAACCCCTATAGGAGCTTAACCCTTATAGAAGCTGAACCCCTATAGGACCTTAACCCCTATAGGACCTTAACCCCTATAGGAGCTTAACCCTTATAGAAGCTGAACCCCTATAGGACCTTAACCCTTATAGGACCTTAACCCCTATAGGACCTTAACCCCTATAGGACCTTAACCCTTATAGGAGCTTAACCCTTATAGGACCTTAACCCTTATAGGAGCTTAACCCTTATAGGAGCTTAACCCCTATAGGAGCTTAACAAACACAACATGCATATTTTGGTAACAGGCAGGGTAATCAGGCTTCAGTTGTTTGTTGATGTGAAACATCGTGATAAAATCCTACTAATACTGTACTGTTGCATCAGTCTAACAGCTGATATTAGTCAAACAGAGCAGCTCCCTCTGGCAGACCTAAACAGCAGGATATAGAGAAATGAGGAGAGGGGGGGGGGGGTCTAGAGGGGAGGATGGAGGAGTGGAGATCGAGGAGTGATGGAGGGGTGAAGAGAGCAGGGGGTATCAATTTTCCTCCATCCCTGGAGGGGACAGTTAGTGGGAGGGGGAAGCAGGTGCATGGGAATTCAACGCTCATTGCATATGCATGTGCATGCTGCTCCAAGGAAACCACCAGCAGCCTGGCTTGGGGAGAGAACATAGAGGTGGGAATGACAACACAAAGGACTGAAAGGGACTCTGCATGCTCTTGGTAAGGATGATACTAACTGTATCTCTACATGCTCTTGGTAAGGATGATACTAACTGTATCTCTACATGCTCTTGGTAAGGATGATACTAACTGTATCTCTACATGCTCTTGGTAAGGATGATACTAACTGTATCTCTACATGCTCTTGGTAACGATGATACTAACTGTATCTCTACATGCTCTTGGTAAGGATGATACTAACTGTATCTCTACATGCTCTTGGTAAGGATGATACTAACTGTATCTCTACATGCTCTTGGTAAGGATGAGTGAAAACATGTCCTGTACTGTACCATGACTTGTGTCTACCATGCCAAAGTTCTGTCTATGGACATTCACACCTGCCTCTCCCTCCCATCCCTGTCTCATAAACTCCAGCCATCTCCTACTAGTGCTACCACCAAGCTGGGCTGGTTGTTCCCAGTCAACACTGGAACTAATGTGCTTGAACAGGACATCTATTGGGGCCTACCAGTATCAAAGAGCTTCCTCTGCCCTGCCTGTTCCAACAGGGCTCCGCCTGGTAACAACATGGTAACCACAGGACAGGGGATTCCCGCATGAGAACATCAAATCACAGCAACATCGCAACACAAAGGCCCCTAGCAACATGACAAGGGCCACAATGACATCACATAGAGACTACACCGACCTCACATGGAGATCAATACAGCATATTAGCCTGGGTACCTAAACATTGCACGATGGCCTAACAGTTGTTATTGGAGAAACAACTACAGCCATATTGATTTGTTCTTAGATGGATATGATGTGTTTATTTGTTCTTAGATGGATACGATGTGTTTATTTGTTCTTAGATGGATACGATGTGTTTATTTGTTCTTAGATGGATATGATGTATTGATTTGTTCTTAGATGGATACGATGTGTTTATTTGTTCTTAGATGGATACGATGTGTTTATTTGTTCTTAGATGGATATGATGTGTTTGTTTGTTCTTAGATGGATACGATGTGTTTATTTGTTCTTAGATGGATACGATGTGTTGATTTGTTCTTAGATGGATACGATGTGTTGATTTGTTCTTAGATGGATATGATGTGTTTATTTGTTCTTAGATGGATACGATGTGTTGATTTGTTCTTAGATGGATATGATGTGTTTGTTTGTTCTTAGATGGATACGATGTGTTTATTTGTTCTTAGATGGATACGATGTGTTGATTTGTTCTTAGATGGATACGATGTGTTGATTTGTTCTTAGATGGATATGATGTGTTTATTTGTTCTTAGATGGATACGATGTGTTTATTTGTTCTTAGATGGATATGATGTGTTTGTTTGTTCTTAGATGGATATGATGTGTTGATTTGTTCTTAGATGGATACGATGTGTTTATTTGTTCTTAGATGGATATGATGTGTTTGTTTGTTCTTTCTTCTCTCTGTGTGTTACTGGGCTCCTTTCATAAACTGTGTCTGTATAAATGTGCACCAAACAGACGGGGAGGCTGAATCTGATACTATGTAGAGAGATTTATTATACAGTCCTGGCAGCCTGGAGAGGGAGACAAGCAAAAAAGTGTGTGTGTTTGGGGGGAGGGGGGGGGCTCCTCTTCCCTGCTAGGCAGTGTAATAACCTTTTAAATCATGTTTGACGTTTTTAAGTTGGGCACAGTGGCGATCCTGGCAATATCTGCACGCTGATATTAAAGTGAGTTTCTGGCAGTAATCTCATTGCTTTGTTTGACGGTTCGCAATATGACCCCCTCCCCCTTAACCCCCCCTCATCCTCACCCCCCTACCTGCCCCTGGAAGCCTCTCCATCCCCCTTGAGACCCCCCGTCTCCCCCCTGCTTCGCCCTGGCCCTGACACTGGTTGCTAATGGTCCCTCTGTTGGGAGAGGGCTAGAGGCAACAACAGAATGCAGCAACGGGACCTTCTGTTGAAGCCCTGTTCAATATGCACATACTTTATGGTCTACATGGAGAGGAGAGGAGAGGAGAGGAGAGGAGAGGAGAGGAGAGGAGAGGAGAGGAGAGGAGAGGAGAGGAGAGGAGAGGAGAGGAGAGGAGAGGAGAGGAGAGGAGGGCTCTATGTGCTGTGTAAACAGACAGACAGTGTGGAGATTGTAACTGTCGGTCCCTCTCTGCTCTGTCTTGGTGTGGCAGACTCCAGCTGCTAGCCACGACTGTTGGAGTGAGTGACGGCCAACGGTAGTGTGTTGGGGTAGACACTAGACAGGTGAGTAGCAGACACACACAGACCCAGTTAACACACACAGGGATGAAATGACCCCCAGTACACAAGGACTTTCCTCCAGCCTCATCTTCAGAGTTAGATGTCACAAAATAGATGTTTGATCACATTCACACACCTCAAGCTTATGTCATTCAATCTCAGTGGAAGGCAGATCATGTGTCAACACATCTCTCATGGTCTATAGATACCCTCAGAAGTGTGGAGTGAAATCCCTGTCAACTCAGAGGGAGGTAAAGTCACACCTGCAGCCCCAGCCTCAGCCTCTCTATGCCAGGCAGCCTCAGCCTCTCTATCCCAGGCAGCCTCAGCCTCTCCATCCCAGGCAGCCTCAGCCTCTCCATCCCAGGCAGCCTCAGCCTCTCCATCCCATGCAGCCTCAGCCTCTCCATCCCAGGCAGCCTCAGCCTCTCCATCCCATGTAGCCTCAGCCTCTCCATCCCAGACAGCCTCCGTGTAAACCTTTCAGCCACCCTACCGGATGAGCTAAACACCTTTTCTCACGATTTGAGCACAATGACCCTGAGCTGCAGAGGAAAGCCCCTGATGACAACACGGACTACAGACTCACGGTCTCCACTGAGGACGTATGTAAGTCATTCAAACGTTTTAACCCTCGAAAGGCTGCCGGCCCAGGCGGCATCCCTAGTCGTACCCTCAGAGCATGTGCAGAGCAGCTGGCTGTTGTGTTTTCTGACATTTTCAATCTCTCTGTAGCTCAGGTCACTACACCCACCTGCCTCAAGGTGTCCACTATCATCCCCGTGCCCAAGAAAGGGAAAGTAACTGAACTGAATGACTACTGACCAGTAGCACTCACTTCCGTCATCATGAAGTGCTTTGAGAGGCTAGTCAAAAACCATATCACCTACTCCCTCCCCGACACACTCCACCCTCTCCAATTTGCCTACCACCCTGACTGATCCACGGATGACGCAATCACCATTGCAATACACACTGCCCTTACCCACCTGGACAAAAGGAATAGATATGTGAGGATGCTGTTCATCGACTACAGCTCGGCCTTCAATACCATAGTGCCCTATAAGCTGATTACAAAGCTGACAGCCCTGGGTCTGAACTGGGTCCTGGATTTCCTGACGGGTCGCCCCCCAGGTGGTGAATGTAGGCAACATTGATTCTCAACACGGGGTCCCCACCAGGGTGCGTCCTCAGTCCACTCCTGTATTCCCTGTATACCCACAACTGCGTGCCTAACACAGTTCAAACTCCATCATCAAGTTCGCGGACGACACAGCCTGATTACCAACAACTACTAGACAGCCTACAGGGAGGAGGTAGGCACTCGACGGCGTGGTGCCAGGTATATAACCTCCCCCTCAATGTCAGCAAAACAAAGGAGCTGATTGTGGACTCATCAATGGTGCCGCCGTGGAGACGGACCACAAGGCGATTCAGAGGGTGATATGTGCAGCCAAACGCTCCATTGGGAGCACACTGCCTGCCCTCCAGGACACCTACAACACCAGGTGTCGCAGGAAGGCCAAGAAGATCATCAGGGACCAAGCCACCAGAGTCACGCCCTGTTCTCCCCGCTTCAATCACTACAGTACAGGAGCATCATGGTGAAGACTGGCCAATAGTTTCTACCCTCAGACCATCAGGCTGCTGAATAGCCACCAATAGTCAGCTAGCTGCTCCCCAATCCCCCCTTCCACTTCCCCTATGGACATCCCCCACCCCCTCAACTGACTTTTACGCTGCCCCCACCCCAATGACATGCATCACTGTTACAGTTGTTAATATGTATATTACTATTTCTGTTTGTATTATTATTTGTATTGTTTTAATTTCACATGGTCCCCACACCCCCTCAATGGTCATTTACTCTGACTGTTGCTCTGACTGCTGCTCCCCATATGGTGATTCCCCCCCAACCCCCTCAACAGTCTTTACTCTGACTGCTGCTCCCCATATGGTGATTCCCCCCCCCCCAACCCCCTCAACAGTCTTTACTCTGACTGCTGCTCCCCCATATGGTGATTCCCCCCCAACCCCCTCAACAGTCTTTACTCTGACTGCTGCTCCCCCATATGGTGATTCCCCCCCAACCCCCTCAAAAGTCTTTACTCTGACTGCTGCTCCCTCATATGGTGATTCCCCCCCCCAACCCCCTCAACAGTCTTTACTCTGACTGCTGCTCCCCCATATGGTGATTCCCCCTCCAACCCCCTCAACAGTCTTTACTCTGAATGCTGCTCCCCCATATGGTGATTCCCCCCCAACCCCCTCAACAGTCTTTACTCTGACTGCTGCTCCCCATATGGTGATTCCCCCCCAACCCCCTCAACAGTCTTTACTCTGACTGCTGCTCCCCATTTGGTGATTCCCCCCCCCCCCCCCCAACCCCCTCAACAGTCTTTACTCTGACTGCTGCTCCCCCATATGGTGATTCCCCCCTAACCCCCTCAACAGTCTTTACTCTGACTGCTGCTCCCCCATATGGTGATTCCCCCCCAACCCCCTCAACAGTCTTTACTCTGACTGCTGCTCCCCATTTGGTGATCCCCCCCCCCCCCCCCCCCAACCCCCTCAACAGTCTTTACTCTGACTGCTGCTCCCCCATATGGTGATTCCCCCCTAACCCCCTCAACAGTCTTTACTCTGACTGCTGCTCCCCCATATGGTGATTCCCCCCCCAACCTCCTCAACAGTATTTACTCTGACTGCTGCTCCCCCATATGGTGATTCCCCCTCCAACCCCCTCAACAGTCTTTACTCTGACTGCTGCTCCCCCATATGGTGATTCCCCCCCCAACCCCCTCAACAGTCTTTACTCTGACTGCTGCTCCCCCATATGGTGATTCCCCCCCAACCCCCCCAACAGTCTTTACTCTGACTGCTGCTCCCCCATATGGTGATTCCCCCCCCAACCCCCTCAACAGTCTTTACTCTGACTGCTGCTCCCCCATATGGTGATTCCCCCCCAACCCCCTCAACAGTCTTTACTCTGACTGCTGCTCCCCATATGGTGATTCCCCCCCAACCCCTTCAACAGTCTTTACTCTGACTGCTGCTCCCCATATGGTGATTCCCCCCCCAACCCCCTCAACAGTCTTTACTCTGACTGCTGCTCCCCATATGGTGATTCCCCCCCCAACCCCCTCAACAGTCTTTACTCTGACTGCTGCTCCCCCATATGGTGATTCCCCCCAACCCCCTCAACAGTCTTTACTCTGACTGCTGCTCCCCATATGGTGATTCCCCCCCAACCCCCTCAACAGCCTCCACCTCAATAGACATGCATTTATTCATCACTGCTACAGTTGTGATAATGTATATGGTGATATTTATATTTCTACTTCTATTGTTGTTTTGATTTTATTACCATGTTCATTGTTTTATTTCATTTAGTCCTGCATGTTGGAGCCTAAGATGTTCACTGTACCCTGCAATCACACCTGCAACACTGTTCATGTGACTATTAAACACTGTGCATGTGACTATTAAACACTGTTCATGTGACTATTAAATACTGTGAATGTGTCTATTAAATACTGTGAATGTGACTATGAAACACTGAATGTAAATCTGAAAAGTAGTCAGAGCGTGGAGCAGGACAGTTAGCACTCTGTCCCCCTGTGGTGCAGGTGAGAGACCAGAGCTGCAAGGACAGAGGAGGAGTTGTGGTGGAGGGGGAGAGGAGAGGCAGCAGAACAGGCCTGTTAATTAGTGTACCACTAGTGTCTCCCTAATGAGCTCTAATTACCTGAGCGTGGCATCTTCCATACGGCAACAGCCTGGCTACCACCACAGTTCCTACCACCTGTCCCAGAATGAGAACCATAGGACAGCACCTCATACGAGAGGAGAGAGGGAGGAGGGCAGGTGGAGGGGAGAGAGCGAGGAGGGGAAGGTGGGGGATAGAGAAACAGAGAGTTGGGGAGAGAGGTACTGATGAGAGAGTGAAGAAGGATGAGAGAGAGAGAGGGGAGTGGAGAGAGAGAGAGAAAGATAGAGAAAGAGAGAGAGAGAAAGATAGAGAAAGAGAGAGAGAGAAAGAAAGAAAGAAAGAGAGAGCGAGAGAGAAAGAGAGAGAGAGAGCGAGAGAAAGAGCGAGAGAGAGAAAGATAGAAAGACAGAGAAAGAGAGAGAGAGAGAAAGAAAGATAGAAAGAAAGAAAGAGAGAGCGAGAGAGAAAGAAAGAGAGCGAGCGAGCGAGCGAGCGAGAGAGAGAGAGAGAGAGAGAGAGAGCGAGAGAGCGAGAGAGCGAGAGAGAGAGCGAGAGAGAGAGAGAGCGAGAGAGAGAGCGAGAGAGAGAGCGAGAGAGAGAGCGAGAGAGAGAAAGAGCGAGAAAGAGAGAGAGATCTAGTTCCAGTTTGAGTGTGTCTGACAGCATGGTGTGTTGTGTATGGTTACAGGCGGTTGCGGGTCTCAAGTGGCCCAGTTAAGTGTTGTACCTGGGATTAGAGCAGGGTTTAAGTGTTGTACCTGGGATTGGAGCTGGGTGTAAGTGTTGTACATGGGGTTAGAGCAGGGTTTAAGTGTTGTACATGGGGTTAGAGCAGGGTTTAAGTGTTGTACCTGGGATTAGAGCTGGGTGAAAGTGTTGTACCTGGGATTAGAGCAGGGTTTAAGTGTTATACCTGGGATTAGAGTTGGGTTTAAGTGTTGTACTTGGGATTAGAGCTGGGTGTAAGTGTTGTACCTGGGATTAGAGCTGGGTGTAATTGGCCCATTGGGCACCTGTTACTGTGGTGGGGGCTATGAGGGGTTAGGAGAAGGGCTGGAGCAGGGCCGCTGTGACAGCTAGCTACTTCCTCACCACATAAATCATCCATCCAATGATTCCATTTCCTCCCTCCTCTCTGTCTCTTCAGCATGCTCCTGCATCTCAACATACACACACCTCTATCATTAACACCATGCGGCATCTCAACATACACACACCTCTATCATTAACACCATGCTGCATCTCAACATACATACACCTCTATCATTAACACCATGCTGCATCTCGACATTATACACCTCTATCATTAACACCATGCTGCATCTCGACATTATACACCTCTATCATTAACACCATGCTGCATCTCAACATACATACACCTCTATCATTAACACCATGCTGCATCTCAACATACATACACCTCTATAATTAACACCATGCTGCATCTCAACATACATACACCTCTATCATTAACACCATGCTGCATCTCAACATACACACACCTCTATCATTAACACCATGTTGCATCTCAACATACATACACCTCTATCATTAACACCATGCTGCATCTCAACATACATACACCTCTATCATTAACACCATGCTGCATCTCAACATTATACACCTCTATCATTAACACCATGCTGCATCTCAACATACATACACCTCTATCATTAACACCATGCTGCATCTCAACATACATACACCTCTATCATTAACACCATGCTGCATCTCAACATATACACACCTCTATCATTAACACCATGCTGCATCTCAACATACATACACCTCTATCATTAACACCATGCTGCATCTCAACATACATACACCTCTATCATTAACACCATGCTGCATCTCAACATACATACACCTCTATCATTAACACCATGCTGCATCTCAACATACATACACCTCTATCATTAACACCATGCTGCATCTCAACATTATACACCTCTATCATTAACACCATGCTGCATCTCAACATACATACACCTCTATCATTAACACCATGCTGCATCTCAACATACATACACCTCTATCATTAACACCATGCTGCATCTCAACATACATACACCTCTATCATTAACACCATGCTGCATCTCAACATACATACACCTCTATCATTAACACCATGCTGCATCTCAACATACATACACCTCTATCATTAACACCATGCTGCATCTCAACATACACACACCTCTATCATTAACACTATGCTGCATCTCAACATACACCCACCTCTATAATTAACACCATGCTGCATCTCAACATACATACACCTCTATCATTAACACCATGCTGCATCTCAACATTATACACCTCTATCATTAACACCATGCTGCATCTCAACATACATACACCTCTATCATTAACACCATGCTGCATCTCAACATACACACACCTCTATCATTAACACCATGCTGCATCTCAACATACACACACCTCTATCATTAACACCATGCTGCATCTCAACATACATACACCTCTATCATTAAAACCATGCTGCATCTCAACATTATACACCTCTATCATTAACACCATGCTGCATCTCAACATACATACACCTCTATCATTAACACCATGCTGCATCTCAACATACACACACCTCTATCATTAACACCATGCTGCATCTCAACATACACACACCTCTATAATTAACACCATGCTGCATCTCAACATACATACACCTCTATCATTAACACCATGCTGCATCTCAACATTATACACCTCTATCATTAACACCATGCTGCATCTCAACATACATACACCTCTATCATTAACACCATGCTGCATCTCAACATACATACACCTCTATCATTAACACCATGCTGCATCTCAACATACACACACCTCTATCATTAACACCATGCTGCATCTCAACATACACACACCTCTATCATTAAATCAAATCAAAATCAAATTTTATTAGTCACATACACATGGTTAGCAGATGTTAATGCGAGTGTAGCGAAATGCTTGTGCTTCTAGTTCCGACAATGCAGTAATAACCAACAAGTAATCTAACCTAACAATTCCACAACTACCACCTTATACACACACACAAGTGTAAAGGGATAAAGAATATGTACATAAAGATATATGAATGAGTGGTGGTACAAAACGGCATGGCAAGATGCAGTAGATGGTATAGAGTACGGTATATACATATGAGATGAGTACTGTAGGGTATGTAAACATAAAGTGGCATAGTTTAAAGTGGCTAGTGGTACATGTATTACATAAAGATGGCAAGATGCAGTAGATGATATAGAGTACAGTATATACATATGAGATGGGTAATGTAGGGTATGTAAACATTATATTAAGTGGCATTGTTTAAAGTGGCTAGTGGTACATTTTTACATAATTTCCATCAATTCCCATTTTTAAAGTGGCTGGAGTTGAGTCAGTATGTTGGCAGCGGCCGCTAAATGTTAGTGGTGGCTGTTTAACAGTCTGATGGCCTTGAGATAGAAGCTGTTTTTCAGTCTCTCGGTCCCTGCTTTGATGCACCTGTACTGACCTCGCCTTCTGGATGATAGCGGGGTGAACAGGCAGTGGCTTGGGTGGTTGTTGTCCTTGATGATCTTTATGGCCTTCCTGTGACATCGGGTGGTGTAGGTGTCCTGGAGGGCAGGTAGTTTGCCCCCGGTGATGCGTTCTGCAGACCTCACTACCCTCTGGAGAGCCTTACGGTTGTGGGCGGAGCAGTTGCCGTACCAGGCGGTGATACAGCCCGACAGGATGCTCTCGATTGTGCATCTGTAGAAGTTTGTGAGTGCTTTTGGTGACAAGCCGAATTTCTTCAGCCTCCTGAGGTTGAAGAGGCGCTGCTGCGCCTTCTTCACAACGCTGTCTGTGTGGGTGGACCAATTCAGTTTGTCCGTGATGTGTACACCGAGGAACTTAAAACTTTCCACCTTCTCCACTACTGACCCGTCGATGTGGATAGGGGGGTGCTCCCTCTGCTGTTTCCTGAAGTCCACAATCATCTCCTTTGTTTTGTTGACGTTGAGTGTGAGGTTATTTTCCTGACACCACACTCCGAGGGCCCTCACCTCCTCCCTGTAGGCCGTCTCGTCGTTGTTGGTAATCAAGCCTACCACTGTAGTGTCATCCGCAAACTTGATGATTGAGTTGGAGGCGTGCATGGCCACGCAGTCGTGGGTGAACAGGGAGTACAGGAGAGGGCTCAGAACGCACCCTTGTGGGGCCCCAGTGTTGAGGATCAGCGGGGTGGAGATGTTGTTACCTACCCTCACCACCTGGGGGCGGCCCGTCAGGAAGTCCAGGACCCAGTTGCACAGGGCGGGGTCGAGACCCAGGGTCTCGAGCTTGATGACGAGTTTGGAGGGTACTATGGTGTTAAATGCTGAGCTGTAATCGATGAACAGCATTCTCACATGGGTATTCCTCTTGTCCAGATGGGTTAGGGCAGTGTGCAGTGTGGTTGCGATTGCGTCGTCTGTGGACCTATTGGGTCGGTAAGCAAATTGGAGTGGGTCTAGGGTGTCCGGTAGGGTGGAGGTGATATGGTCCTTGACTAGTCTCTCAAAGCACTTCATGATGACGGAAGTGAGTGCTACGGGGCGGTAGTCGTTTAGCTCAGTTACCTTAGCTTTCTTGGGAACAGGAACAATGGTGGCCCTCTTGAAGCATGTGGGAACAGCAGACTGGGATAAGGATTGATTGAATATGTCCGTAAACACACCAGCCAGCTGGTCTGTGCATGCTCTGAGGACGCGGCTGGGAATGCCGTCTGGGCCTGCAGCCTTGCGAGGGTTAACACGTTTAAATGTTTTACTCACCTCGGCTGCAGTGAAGGAGAGCCCGCAGGTTTTGGTAGGGGGCCGTGTCAGTGGCACTGTATTGTCCTCAAAGCGGGCAAAAAAGTTGTTTAGCCTGTCTGGGAGCAAGACATCCTGGTCCGCGACGGGGCTGGTTTTCTTTTTGTAATCCGTGATTGACTGTAGACCCTGCCACATACCTCTTGTGTCTGAGCTGTTGAATTGCGACTCGATTTTGTCTCTGTACTGGGACTTAGCCTGTTTGATTGCCTTGCGGAGAGAATAGCTACACTGTTTGTATTCGGTCATGCTTCCGGTCACCTTGCCCTGGTTAAAAGCAGTGGTTCGCGCTTTCAGTTTCACGCGAATGCTGCCGTCAATCCACGGTTTCTGGTTTGGGAATGTTTTAATCGTTGCTGTGGGTACGACATCGTCAATGCACTTCCTAATGAACTCGCTCACCGAATCAGCATATTCGTCAATATTGTTGTTGGACACCATGCTGCATCTCAACATACACACACCTCTATAATTAACACCATGCTGCATCTCAACATACATACACCTCTATCATTAACACCATGCTGCATCTCAACATTATACACCTCTATCATTAACACCATGCTGCATCTCAACATACATACACCTCTATCATTAACACCATGCTGCATCTCAACATACATACACCTCTATCATTAACACCATGCTGCATCTCAACATACACACACCTCTATAATTAACACCATGCTGCATCTCAACATACATACACCTCTATCATTAAAACCATGCTGCATCTCAACATACACACACCTCTATCATTAACACCATGCTGCATCTCAACATACACACACCTCTATAATTAACACCATGCTGCATCTCAACATACATACACCTCTATCATTAACACCATGCTGCATCTCAACATTATACACCTCTATCATTAACACCATGCTGCATCTCAACATACATACACCTCTATCATTAACACCATGCTGCATCTCAACATACATACACCTCTATCATTAACACCATGCTGCATCTCAACATACATACACCTCTATCATTAACACCATGCTGCATCTCAACATACATACACCTCTATTATTAACACCATGCTGCATCTCAACATACATACACCTCTATCATTAACACCATGCTGCATCTCAACATACATACACCTCTATCATTAACACCATGCTGCATCTCAACATACACACACCTCTATCATTAACACCATGCTGCATCTCAACATACACACACCTCTATCATTAACACCATGCTGCATCTCAACATACATACACCTCTATCATTAACACCATGCTGTATCTCAACATACATACACCTCTATCATTAACACCATGCTGCATCTCAACATTATACACCTCTATCATTAACACCATGCTGCATCTCAACATACATACACCTCTATAATTAACACCATGCTGCATCTCAACATACACACACCTCTATCATTAACACCATGCTGCATCGCAACATACATACACCTCTATCATTAACACCATGCTGCATCTCAACATACATACACCTCTATCATTAACACCATGCTGCATCTCAACATACACACACCTCTATCATTAACACCATGCTGCATCTCAACATTATACACCTCTATCATTAACACCATGCTGCATCTCAACATACATACACCTCTATCATTAACACCATGCTGCATCTCAACATACATACACCTCTATCATTAACACCATGCTGCATCTCAACATACACACACCTCTATCATTAACACCATGCTGCATCTCAACATACATACACCTCTATCATTAACACCATGCTGCATCTCAACATACATACACCTCTATCATTAACACCATGCTGCATCTCAACATACACACACCTCTATCATTAACACCATGCTGCATCTCAACATACACACACCTCTATCATTAACACCATGCTGCATCTCAACATACATACACCTCTATCATTAACACCATGCTGCATCTCAACATTATACACCTCTATCATTAACACCATGCTGCATCTCAACATTATACACCTCTATCATTAACACCATGCTGCATCTCAACATTATACACCTCTATCATTAACACCATGCTGCATCTCAACATACACACACCTCTATCATTAACACCATGCTGCATCTCAACATACATACACCTCTATCATTAACACCATGCTGCATCTCAACATACATACACCTCTATCATTAACACCATGCTGCATCTCAACATACATACACCTCTATCATTAACACCATGCTGCATCTCAACATACACACACCTCTATCATTAACACCATGCTGCATCTCAACATTATACACCTCTATCATTAACACCATGCTGCATCTCAACATACATACACCTCTATCATTAACACCATGCTGCATCTCAACATACACACACCTCTATCATTAACACCATGCTGCATCTCAACATTATACACCTCTATCATTAACACCATGCAAGCCTTCCAGCACAGGAACCAGCTTTGCTGTGATTGATTTGATTATTGTAATTATATTGTCCTACACCACTTTACTAATCTACATTCATAAACCTGCTTTAATCATAGTCAGTATGGGACTCATTCTTATTCAGAAGTGGTTCAGGATGTATAATCCCTCTCTGATTCTATGCTACAGTTTATGCTGAACAGCAGGTTGCATAGCTTTGTTGTAAACAGGATAACAGAGGATTACAGTGGGCCACATAGGGAGTTGTCAGCCCTCCCACATGTGTGTGTTACCATAGTGAGACTATACAGCATGGTGAACTCAGTGCCTCTTAAGGACCTCAGCTGCCATCTCTCATCCTTTACCTCCCTGAGGAGGGACACTGTGGCAGGGCTCAGCTCTGAGATCCTCTCTAACCGTCTGTCTCTCTCTCTCTGCCCCCTAATAACCACCTGTACTAATTCTCTCTTTTAAAGACATCCCAGCTTCACTCCAAACACCTACTGTAGAGCGACCATTTCCGGATTACACCGCTGCACTATCAAGAACCATCATGGAACACACGTGTTATGTCATCTTCTGTGAAAAGCTGCTACCACAGATATAAACATGCGACCCACAACCAGCTATTAACTGAAAAGGCACATTGGGATTATACCTAAGAGCTGTCGGTTTAGTTAGAGGAAGGATTAGAATCTACTTCACATCGGGCCTCTTCGTGTAATGTCCTCACGCACACACGCACACTGCACACACGCACACATACACCCTCCACATACACGACAGTATCAGAGTAGAGCTGCTGGCAGGCTGCCAACTACATGCGGACCAAAAAGCCATTTCCTAAAGCCACTATAAGGCTAAGCTGAGGACATCTGCACACCACGGTATCCAAGCATACCTTGGGAGCCTGCTGGATGGCATTCCACTGACAGAGATGTGCTCTGCTCTAGCCCCTTAGACACCACCCTGCTTCCAAAACACAGCTTTGGATATTTCACAGGTATTTTATCCTAACTTTCACTGAATATCAATTACATAATATTACATTGTTCCTTTTGGTAAGTCTTTTCAGACAGAAACAGCAAACCTTTCAATACGGTTAAATAATTAATTCCCAAATGAGGGATCAATGCAGGTAATGAAAACTAAAGCTGAATAATATTCATCAAGGAGTGAAACTGAAATGCAAATCTCCATGGAGGGCTGCAGGATGAGTCCGGCAGGGAGCAGAACGGTAAAGCCTGGTAAACATCTTTGTTTTTTTTCACTAATCAGCTCATGTCTCCCCCAAGGGGGATGAGAGGAAAGGGGGCGGGGGGACAAGTACAGGAAAACCCTCCTCTGAGCCGCCTCTACCCAGGCAACCACCCCCCTCTCTCCCCGACCTTCACTGAGGCTGGGTAACACCCTTCTTACCCTCTCAGTGGAGCTGCCACGGCCGGGCCACCATATTGTCATTAAAGAGCAAGGCATGTTGAAGGAGAGGAGAAACCATCAGAGCACCATCTCGAGAGGCCCTGCTGCCCCACTCAGGCGGACACTCAGTCCCAGCCAGCTCACACTCAGTCCCAGCCAGCTCACGGTTCACACTCAGTCCCAGCCAGCTCACTGCTCACACTCAGTCCCAGCCAGCTCACAGTCAGTCCCAGCCAGCTCACACTCAGTCCCAGCCAGCTCACACTCAGTCCCAGCCAGCTCACGGCTCACACTCAGTCCCAGCCAGCTCACGGCTCACACTCAGTCCCAGCCAGCTCACGGCTCACACTCAGTCCCAGCCAGCTCACGGCTCACACTCAGTCCCAGTCAGCTCACACTCAGTCCCAGCCAGCTCACAGTCAGTCCCAGCCAGCTCACGGCTCACACTCAGTCCCAGCCAGCTCACGGCTCACACTCAGTCCCAGCCAGCTCACGGCTCACGCTCAGTCCCAGCCAGCTCACACTCAGTCCCAGCCAGCTCACACTCAGTCCCAGCCAGCTCACGGCTCACACTCAGTCCCAGCCAGCTCACGGCTCACACTCAGTCCCAGCCAGCTCACGGCTCACGCTCAGTCCCAGCCAGCTCACACTCAGTCCCAGCCAGCTCACACTCAGTCCCAGCCAGCTCACGGCTCACGCTCAGTCCCAGCCAGCTCACGGCTCACGCTCAGTCCCAGCCAGCTCACACTCAGTCCCAGCCAGCTCACACTCAGTCCCAGCCAGCTCACACTCAGTCCCAGCCAGCTCACACTCAGTCCCAGCCAGCTCACACTCAGTCCCAACAGAAGATTAGTCCCATTTTATTTTCTGGGACATATGCTATGATGGATTATATATGGGATTAAATAGTAAACACTGTATTTAGGTCCAAACAAAAATGTATAAATTCTAGAAGGCTAAAGGAATCATTTAAGTGGCGATAAAAACTCCTCCACCTGCCTTGACACCTCCATCTATCTGTAGATCTGTCTCCAGAGTATACTAGGAAAACTACAGGCAGGGCAGCCAAAAATACAACTGTTCTCTGTAGATCTGTCTCCAGAGTATACTAGGAAAACTACAGTAAAACTACTGTTATCTGTAGATCTGTCTCCAGAGTATACTAGGAAAACTACAGGCAGGGCAGCCAAAAATACAACTGTTCTCTGTAGATCTGTCTCCAGAGTATACTAGGAAAACTACAGGCAGGGCAGCCAGTAAGACTACTGTTATGTAGGAAGGCTTTAATCATCTCCTACATAATATGAGCAGTGTTTGTGTGTGTGTGTGTGTGTTTTGGGTTATGGCTGTTATGGCTGTTATGGGTAGCGATGGCAGAGTATGGGTGTTCTAGAGCGGAGGACAGAGAGACACTGAGGCTGAATCCAAACGAGGGGGCTTTCTCAGAGGGGTAAAAGTGTCTGTGTTTCTCCAGCAGATGGACCATTGTCTGTGGGAGTCCTGGGGACAGGGCTCTGAGGGGTTCCCTTATACCCTGGGTGGCCCTCTCATCATCCCCTACTTCACCTCTCCCTGTCCCCCATGGCCTTGGCCTTTTGTCCTGCTCACTTTTGTTGTTTTTGTGCTTCCCTTATGTATCCTACTTTGCTTACAGTGCCTTGCGAAAGTATTCACTCCCCTTGGCATTTTTCCTATTTTGTTGCATTACAACCTGGAATTGAGATTGATTTTAATTTGGATTTCATGTAATGGACATACAAAATAGTCCAAATTGGTGAAGTGAAGTGAAATGAAAAAAATTACTTATTTAAAAAAATCCCCCAAAATAAAAAACGGAAAAGTGGTGCGTGCTTATGTATTCACCCCCTTTGCTATGAAGCCCCTAAATAAGATCTGGTGCATCCAATTACCTCCAGAAGTCACATAATTAGATAAAGTTCACCTGTGTGCAATCTACGTGTCACATGATCTGTCACATGATCTCATTATATATACACCTGTTCTGAAAGTCTGCAACACCACTAAGCAAGGGGCACCACCAAGCAAGCGGCACTATGAAGACCAAGGAGCTCTCCAAACAGGTCAGGAACACGTTGTGGAGAAGTACAGATCAGGGTTGGGTTACAAAAACATATCTGAAATGTTGAACATCCCACGGAGCACCATTAAATCCATTATTTAAAAAATGGAAAGAATATGGCACCACAACAAACTTGTCAAGAGAGGGCCGCCCACCAAAACTCACGGACCAGGCAAGGAGGGCATTAATCAGAGAGGCAACAAAGATACCAAAGATAACCCTGAAGGAGCTGCAAAGCTCCACAGCGGAGATTGGAATATCTGTCCATAGGACCACTTTAAGCCGTACACTCCACAGAGCTGGGCTTTAAAGAAGAGTGGACAGAAGAAAGCCATTGCTTAAAGAAAAAAATAAGCAAACACGTTTGGTGTTCGCCAGTAGGCTTCTGGGAGACTCCCCAAACATATGGAAGAAGGTACTCTGGTCAGATGAAACTAAAATTGAGCTTTTTGGCCAACAAGGAAAACGCTATGTCTGGCGCAAACCCAACACCTCTCATCAACCCGAGAACACCATCCACACAGTGAGGCATGTTGGTGGCAGCATCATGCTGTGGGGAAGTTTTTCATTAGCAGGGACTACGAAACGGGTCAGAATTGAAGGAATGATGGATCGCGCTAAATACAGGGAAATTCTTGAGGGAAACCTGTTTCAGTCTTCCAGTGATTTGAGACTGGGATGAAGGTTCACCATCCAGCAGGACAATGACCCTAAGCATACTGCTAAAGCAACACTTGAGTGGTTTAACGGGAAACATTTAAATGTCTTGGAATGGCCTAGCCAAAGCCCAGACCTCAATCCAATTGAGAATCTGTGGTATGACTTAAAGATTGCTGTACACCAGCAGAACCCATCCAACTTGAAGGAGCTGGAGCAGTTTTTTCCTTGAGGAATGGGCAAAAATCCCAGTGGCTAGATGTGCCAAGCTTATAGAGACATACTCCAAGAGACTTGCAGCTGTAATTGCTGCAAAAGGTGACTCTATAAAGTATTGACTTTCGGAGGGTGAATAGTTATGCACACTTAAGTTTTCTGTTTATTTGTGTTATTTCTTGTTTGTTTCACAATCAAAACTATTTTGCATCTTCAAAGTGGTAGTCATGTTGTGTAAATCAAATGATACAAACCCCCCCAAAATATATTTTAATTCCAGGTTGTAAGGCAACAAAATAGGAAAAATGCCAAGGGGGGGGAATACAAGCGTTTCGCTACACCCGCAATAACATCTGCTAAAAACGTGTTTGTGACAAATAAAATTTGATTTTGACCTCTCAGAACAAAAGCAAGAGGCATTCATTTCCCGGTCCTGTTTGTCTTTATTCCCTGGTTGTTTTGTGTTGCCCGAGGAACAAGTAGGGGGCCGGTTGTAAGATGAGACAGCAGAATGCTGAGCCTAGTTATTCCAGTGTGTTCCATAGTGTGCTGTATGGCCCTCCTCCCTCCCTCCCTCCCTCCCTCCCTCCCTCCCTCCCTCCCTCCCTCCCTCCCTCCCTCCCTCCCAGAGGGCTGAATAAGAAGACCAGGACATAAATCAGCAGCCAGCCCAAACAGGCAGGACACAGACAGGCAGGACAAAGACAGGTAGGACGCAAACAGGTAGGACATGGACAGGTAGGACATAGACAGGCAGGACACAGACAGGCAGGCTGGGAGGAAAACAGCCTTCACACAATAGCTCTGATTAGACATGGTGGCATCCTCTACATGCTGCATGTCTCCCTACATCTCCCCTACACTTCTATACATCAACTTAGATCCACTGCTCACACTTAACTGTGACCACTGTAGGAGAACTGCTACACAGCTAAAGTCTCTATTAAATGAGCACAGCAGACAGACAGATTTGACATTATAGTTAAATATAGAATTGTGGCCATCTCCTTCAAACTGTGAAGTTGAGAACTGTGCATGTCCTCACTGAATCCTATATTTTCCTCAGGACATGTAGAGAAATACGGTATGTCTTAACTTAAGCCATATGGTTACATGTTCCTGTTCATTAGTGGTTTGGTGTCTTGCCCTGCTAGAGTCATTGATGACATCAGTGTTGAACAGACATCAGGATCAGTGGGAGAGCTCCACCACACCACTTGGAAACATTTCCTAACAAACTAAGACAAAACACCATCCCCATGTGTCAATGTTACAGGAGTTGACGAGACGTTGTGACACAACACCACAGACCTGCTCTACCAAATACCTCCTTTCTGTCAGATAACAAACAGAGACACTGATCTCCGCTGTTTAGAGGGGACGGGGCGGAGGGGGAAGTACAGTCACAGACGAGGGTCCTCCCCTAAAACTAACCTGGAGGTTTAAGCGTCTCAGGAGTGAATCAGGCTTTTAAAAAAGAG
The DNA here is from genome assembly GCF_016432855.1 of Salvelinus namaycush. Taxonomy (NCBI): domain Eukaryota; kingdom Metazoa; phylum Chordata; class Actinopteri; order Salmoniformes; family Salmonidae; genus Salvelinus; species Salvelinus namaycush. Next base: position 14,340,111 of record NC_052329.1, read on the forward strand.
CTCAGTATTATTTATGAGTTCCTATAAAAGTTGTAGTTAATAACAGTGTTTTAGAGTTTTAAATTACAGATGGTGGAGCGAGATCCTTGTATAATTAGAGTGGTGGAGCGAGATCCTTGTATAATTACAGATGGTGGAGCGAGCTCCTTGTATAATTACAGATGGTGGAGCGAGCTCCTTGTATAATTAGAGTGGTGGAGCGAGATCCTTGTATAATTACAGATGGTGGAGCGAGCTCCTTGTATAATTACAGATGGTGGAGCGAGCTCCTTGTATAATTACAGATGGTGGAGCGAGATCCTTGTATAATTACAGATGGTGGAGCGAGCTCCTTGTATAATTACAGATGGTGGAGCGAGCTCCTTGTATAATTACAGATGGTGGAGCGAGATCCTTGTATAATTACAGATGGTGGAGCGAGCTCCTTGTATAATTACAGATGGTGGAGCGAGCTCCTTGTATAATTACAGATGGTGGAGCGAGCTCCTTGTATAATTACAGATGGTGGAGCGAGATCCTTGTATAATTACAGATGGTGGAGCGAGCTCCTTGTATAATTACAGATGGTGGAGCGAGCTCCTTGTATAATTACAGATGGTGGAGCGAGATCCTTGTATAATTACAGATGGTGGAGCGAGCTCCTTGTATAATTACAGATGGTGGAGCGAGCTCCTTGTATAATTACAGATGGTGGAGCGAGCTCCTTGTATAATTACAGATGGTGGAGCGAGATCCTTGTATAATTACAGATGGTGGAGCGAGCTCCTTGTATAATTACAGATGGTGGAGCGAGATCCTTGTATAATTACAGATGGTGGAGCGAGATCCTTGTATAATTACAGATGGTGGAGCGAGCTCCTTGTATAATTACAGATGGTGGAGCGAGATCCTTGTATAATTACAGATGGTGGAGCGAGATCCTTGTATAATTACAGATGGTGGAGCGAGCTCCTTGTATAATTACAGATGGTGGAGCGAGCTCCTTGTATAATTACAGATGGTGGAGCGAGATCCTTGTATAATTACAGATGGTGGAGCGAGCTCCTTGTATAATTACAGATGGTGGAGCGAGATCCTTGTATAATTACAGATGGTGGAGCGAGATCCTTGTATAATTACAGATGGTGGAGCGAGCTCCTTGTATAATTACAGATGGTGGAGCGAGATCCTTGTATGATTAGAGATGGTGGAGCGAGATCCTTGTATAATTAGAGTGGTGGAAGGAGACAGGACGCAGGGACTGGGACTGACTCTGGGACTGGCCCTGGTACTGGCCCTGGTACTGGCCCTGGTACTGGCCCTGGTATTGGCCCTGGTATTGGCCCTGTGTCAGAGGTGGGACTGAAACTGACCCTGGGACTGGCCCTGGCCCTGGTACAGGTACTGGTCCCGGTACTGGTCCTGGTCCTGGTACTGGCCCTGGTATTGGCCCTGGTATTGGCCCTGGGTCAGAGGTGGAACTGAAACTGACCCTGGGACTGACCCTGGGACTGACCCTGGGACTGACCCTGGGACTGGTACTGGTCCTGGTACTGGCCCTGGTATTGGCCCTGGGTCAGAGGTGGGACTGAAACAAGACCCTGGGACTGGCCCTGGTACTGGTTCTGGTACTGGCCCTGGTACTGGTCCTGGGACTGACCCTGGTACTGGTCCTGGGTCAGAGGTGGGACTGGGACTGACCCTGGGACTGACCCTGGTACTGGCCCTGGTACTGGTCCTGGGACTGACCCTGGTACTGGCCCTGGGTCAGAGGTGGGACTGGAACTGACCCTGGGACTGACCCTGGTACTGGTCCTGGTAATGGCCCTGGGTCAGAGGCGGGACTGGGACTGACCCTGGGACTGGCCCTGGTACTGGTCCTGGTACTGACCCTGGTACTGGCCCTGGGTCAGAGGTGGGACTGGAACTGACACTGGGACTGGCCCTAGGTCAGAGGGCAAGGAATAGGGAGTAGGCAGGAAGCAGGCAGGGCTGATAGGGAGGCATCATCTATTTATGTGGTAGGGCCAGGGCCCTGATCAGAATTCAGGGTAGAGCCTAGTGCAGGACGAGGGCCCAGCCTAACGCAGGGCGAGGGCCCAGCCTAACGCAGGGCGAGGGCCCAGCCTAACGCAAGGCGAGGGCCAAGCCTAACGCACGGCGAGGGCCCAGCCTAACGCAGGGCGAGGGCCTAGCATAGTGCAGGGCGAGGGCCCAGCCTAACGCAGAGCGGTGGGCCCAGCCTAATGCAGGGAGAGGGCCCAGCCAAATGCAGGGCGAGGGCCCAGCCTAATGCAGGGCGAAGGCCCAGCCTAACGCAGGGTGAGAGCCCAGCATAGTGCATGTGGTAACACTGGTCTACACCAGGACATAAACCTCACAGCTCCTCCTCTGCCTCTACTGACAGGCTCCTATGGAAATGTAATATAGACTTACAATATAGAAACTATTATGGCACACAGTAAGACCTATATTAAATCCCAACGACCGCTAGCGGTCAAAGATTAAAACCCAATGCATACATATACTTGATATTGATATTTTCTCTCCCTGTATAAAAAAGCCATCTTCCTCGTGAGTAGACACACTCATGGCATAACTAATCATTAGGGCCATCCGCCCCATATTTGGGTTATTGATTGTCTTCACTGTGTCTTCCAGAGAGACAGACAGACAGTGTAGTAGCTTCAGACAGAATGCTAAATAAGGTTAATCCTGCCCTCCCACACAGCCCCACACAGCCATTAGATGAATCATCAGCAGGGCCAGGGTGAGGTCCATCTGCAGGGCCAGGGTGAGTTCCATCAGCAGGGCCAGGGTGAGTTCCATCAGCAGGGCCAGGGTGAGGTCCATCAGCAGGGCCAGGGTGAGGTCCATCTGCAGGGCCAGGGTGAGGTCCATCTGCAGGGCCAGGGTGAGGTCCATCTGCAGGGCCAGGGTGAGGTCCATCAGCAGGGCCAGGGTGAGGTCCATCGTTCTATCCCCTAGCTTTAATACTACTTGATTATGTTAAGGTTTTTACAAAATGTGTTGCGCAGGACACCTTTGTTGTGGCTAACACTGTCAAATAATCACGTTTGTTTTTCTTTGCTTCTAATTGACGTTGTATATAACGGTTAATCTGCTCTGTGTCTCTTTGGAGTTTCAATATGATTAGTTTACTATGAGCCCGTATGCTTTTGTGGTGTTGGTGCTGCTTACCATTAATCACCACTAAAGTGGATGTTTTAAAATTCCCTGCCTGCTCTGTCCAGCGCGCCGGCGGTTGTCTCTGTTGGCTGGACTACATACCACAAACTGTTGGTTGTTCTTATCCTCTTTGCCTCTGCTCTAGTCAAAGGGGAGTTCGGAGCTTCTTTGTTGTTTTCACTTATTGTGTGCGGCTGCAACATACCACTAATCGTGATGATTGGTCTACTTCCCGTTCGGCCACTGCTTCCTTACTTGTGTCAAGGAGGCTGAGTTCTGTCGTGTCATGTGTAGAGGACTGTGTGCTCCATACACTAACGTGATGTTATCCCTGCTCCTGCTTGTCAAGGAGCTGTGTTGATCTAAGGAGTTTCTTTAAGGAGCTTGTGTGCTCCATACCACTAACGTGATGTTATCCCTGCTCTGCTCTCGTAAGGAGCGTGTTGTGCTACATACCACAACGTGAGTGTTATCCCTGCTCTGCTCTGTCAAGGAAGTGTTTGTGCTCATACCACTAACGTGATGTTATCCGCTCCTGCTCTGTCAAGGAGCGTGTTGTGCTCCATACCACTAAAGTGATGTTATCCCTGCTCTGCTCTGTCAAGGAGCTTGTGTGTGCTACATACCACTAACGTGATGTTATCCCTGCTCTGCTCTGTCAAGGAGCTTGTTGTGCTACATACCACTACGTGATGTGATCCCTGCTTGCTCTGTCAAGGAGCTTGTTGGCACAACCACTAACGTGGTGTTATCCTGCTCTGCTCTGTCAAGGAGCTTGTTGTGCTACATACCACTAACGTGATGTTATCCTGCTTGTCTCGTCAAGGAGCGTGTTGTGCTCCATACCACTAACGTGATGTTATCCCTGCTCTGCTCTGTCAAGGAGCGTGTTGTGCTACATACCACTAACTGATGTTATCCCTGCTCTGCTCTGTCAAGGAGCTTGTTGTGCTCCCATACCACTAACGTGATGTTATCCCTGCTCTGCTCTGTCAAGGAGCGTGTTGTGCTACATACCACTAACGTGATGTTATCCTGCTCTGCTCTGTCAAGGAGCTTGTGTGGCTACATACCACTAACGTGTGTGTTATCCCTGCTCTGCTCTGTCAAGGAGCGTGTTGTGCTACATACCACTAACGTGATGTTATCCCTGCTCTGCTCTGTCAAGGAGCGTGTTGTGCTACATACCCTAACGTGATGTTATCCCTGCTCTGCTCTGTCAAGGAGCGTGTTGTGCTACATACCACTAACGTGATGTTATCCCTGCTCTGTCTGTCAAGGAGCTTGTTGTGCTACATACCACTAACGTGATGTTACCCTGCTCTGCTCTGTCAAGGAGCGTGTTGTGCTACATACCACTAACGTGATGTTACCCTGCTCTGCTCTGTCAAGGAGTGTGTGTGCTCCATACACTAACGTGATGTTATCCCTGCTCTGCTCTGTCAAGGAGCGTGTTGTGCTTCATACCACTAACGTGATGTTTCCCTGCTCTGCTCTGTCAAGGAGCTTGTTGTGCTCATACCACTAACGTGATGTGTTATCCCTGCTCTGCTCTGTCAAGGAGCGTGTTGTGCTCCATACCACTAACGTGGTGTTATCCCTGCTCTGCTCTGTCAAGGAGCTGTTTGTGCTACATACCACTAACGTGATGTTATCCCTGCTCTGCTCTGTCAAGGAGCGTGTTGTTCTACATACCACAACGTGATGTTATCCCTGCTCTGCTCTGTCAAGGAGCTTGTTGTGCTACATACCAATAACGTATGTTATCCCTGCTCTGCTCTGTCAAGGAGCGTGTTGTGCTCATACCACTAACGTGATGTATCCCTGCTCTGCTCTGTCAAGGAGCTTGTGTGCTACATACCACTAACGTGATGTTATCCCTGCTCTGCTCTGTCAAGGAGCTTGTTGTGCTACATACCACTAACGTGTGTTATCCCTGCTCTGCTCTGTCAAGGAGCGTGTTGTGCTCATACCACTAACGTGGTGTATCCCTGCTCTGCTCTGTCAAGGAGCTTGTTGTGTACATACCACTAACGTGGTTTATCCCTGCTCTGCTCTGTCAAGGAGCTTGTGTGCTCATACCACTAACGTATGTTATCCTGCTCTGCTCTGTCAAGGAGCGTGTTGTGCTACATACCAATAACGTGATGTTATCCCTGCTCTGCTCTGTCAAGGAGCGTTGTTGGCTACATACCACTAACGTGGTGTTATCCCTGCTCTGCTCTGTCAAGGAGCGTGTTGTGCTCCATACCACTAAAGTGATGTTATCCCTGCTCTGCTCTGTCAAGGAGCGTGTTGTGCTACATACACTAACGTGGATGTTATCCCTGCTCTGCTCTGTCAAGGAGCGTGTTTGCTCCATACCACAACGTGATGTTATCCCTGCTCTGCTCTGTCAAGGAGCGTGTTGTGCTCATACCACTAACGTATGTTATCCCTGCTCTGCTCTGTCAAGGAGCTTGTTGTGCTACATACCACTAACGTGTTATCCCTGCTCTGCTCTGCAAGGAGCGTGTTGTGCTACATACCACTAACGTGATGTTATCCCTGCTCTGCTCTGTCAAGGAGGGTGTTGTGACATACCACTAACGTTATGTTATCCCTGCTCTGCTCTGTCAAGGAGCGTGTGTGCTATACCACTAACGTGATGTTATCCCTGCTCTGCTCTGTCAAGGAGCGTGTTGTGCTACATACCACTAACGTGGTGTTATCCCTGCTCTGCTCTGTCAAGGAGCGTGTTGTGCTCCATACCACTAACGTGATGTTATCCCTGCTCTGCTCTGTCAAGGAGCTTGTTGTGCTCCATACCACTAACGTTGGTTATCCCTGCTCTGCTCTGTCAAGAGCTTGTTGTGCTAAATACCACTAACGTGTGTTATCCCTGCTCTGCTCTGTCAAGGAGCTTGTTGTGCTACATACCACTAACGTGTTATCTCCTGCTCTGCTCTGTCAAGGAGCGTGTTGTGCTCCATACCACTAACGTGATGTTATCCTGCTCTGCTCTGTCAAGGAGCGTGTTGTGCT